>NW_028248402.1:0-1000 GCF_964263255.1 Lissotriton vulgaris | reverse complement strand
GAATCCTGCCGTGCTTCTTTATTTCTGCCGAGGAACCAGGAGAGAGGAACTGTGTGTGTACTCTCACGCTTGCTAAGAAAATCTCCAAGGACTGGAAGAGTGCCAGTCTCCTGCCGAAGTCACAGGGCCAAAAGGCTTCACCTGCTAAAAAGTGCTATCCGCTGGAAGTGTGAATCCAGCACCTCTGAAAAGATCAGCAACCACGACGATCGGACGCTGGGCCCAACCGACGCCAGCAGCAACGCCAGTGAGTAGGAGTACGGCTCTAACTCCAGAGGACCTCGTGTCTGCCCCGCTGCTGATCGCATCAACCATGTGCCCTTCGACGCCGTGAGCGCTGCTCACTCTGTGCAACTGCATCATCGACAACGCCTGCTGAGGCCTGATCGACACCGAAGACGCGACGCCGGATTGCTCGACGCCGCTGATCATCGGGTGCTTCATTTTCCTAAGGTACTGTGTTGTTGGGGGGTCCGTGTGACTCCAGGCCCGACGCAGCGCTCCTCGCGGTCGACGCCGAACCTGTGGATTAACGTGGCTCCCCAGTTGTGTAGCTCCCGTGTGAGTTACCCTGTTGCTAAAGAACTGTGTTTCCAAGAAGAAGATTTGCTTGATACTAAAAGACTTTTGTGCTAAAGAAGAAACTACCTTTGAAGTATCCCTTTTTCCTTCCTGAACGTATTTATTCCGATTGTGTACAGTTTTGCCGTTATTTGGTCTTGTGCTAAGCCTTATATAAAAATACTTATTTTTATAATACTACGGTGTCGTGTCCATTTGTAGTGTATTCACTGTATTACTGTATGTGGTCATAATTGCTTAACACACAGCCTCTGAGATAAGCCTGTTCTGCTCTGCCAAGCTACCAAGGGGGTGAGCAGGGGTTATCGAAGGGTGTGATCCCCTTGCCCTGACTAGAAAAAGAGTGTCCCTATTTGTCAGAAGTGCATACCTCTGCCAACTAGAGACAGCCGGTTCTAACAGGGCACAGCACCATCCA
>NW_028248401.1:0-12000 GCF_964263255.1 Lissotriton vulgaris | reverse complement strand
AATGAAAAGTGTTATTTTCAAGTCACATGAGCAGGGCTTTCATCATTTGGAAACCAAAAGTGTTGTGAACCAATGAAAAGTGTTATTTTCAAGTCACATGAGCAGGGCTTTCATCATTTTGAAACCAAAAGTGTTGTGAACCAATGAAAAGTGTTATTTTCAGGTCATATGACCCGACGCGCTTACGCTACGCGACCCGGGGCGCGCCCCGGGTCGTGCCGCTGGTCGCGCCCCGGGTCGCGTAGCGTAAGCGCGTCGGAACGTTTTACAATCGTATGCGCATGCATGTTTCCAGGTGCGCTTATGCTGTACGTCATATGACGCATCACGCGGCTACACGATACGTCACAATGTTGTTTTCGTTCGTGGCAATAGCGCTAACGGGACGCTCACCGGTACGCGCCCCGGGGCATGCCATGGCACTGCGCTTACCGGTGACCGCATTGGTACGCGCCTTGGGAGCGCACAGGGGCAAACAAATAAAAAAAATATATATATATATTACATATTTATCAAATATAAAATTCGTTATGAAAAATATTACATTTCATACCTATAGAGATTTGAAATTTGAAATTCACTGAAAAAAAATAGGTTTGAGGCCCTATATATACTTAGGAATTAGCATTTTAAAAACCTTTGAAATTCACTGAAAAAAACATAGGTTTCACACCAGTTACAGTTAGGAATTAGCATTTAAAAAACCTAGTAAATTCACTTAAAAAACCATAGGTTTCACACCAGTTATAGTTAGCTGGAAATTTTACTGACATAAAACCATTGAAATTCCCACGTTATACTTAGTTGGACTCACTATAACTTGCGCGTGTAATGCACTGCTGATGACATCACATATTACATCACTCATGACATGGTCATTGACATCACTCATGACATCACTGATGACACCATCCAGTGAATGTGTGTCTTTCTGAAAAATAAATATGTTTTATATATGTATATGTAAAGGTCGATGGAAGAATAAATGGTTAAATAAGTGTCTTAATGGATATTTTTTTTTAAATGATTGGTTAACTGGCTTATTAAGTGTATCTTAGTGAATACATATAATAGCGAGTATTGTTTAAATATTTAAATGTTTGTATCAGTGTTTCATTTTGTGTATAATTGGCTGCATGGGTTGGTGACTGACTCACTGTTTGTATGAGTTTTGAAGACAGCATATGTGCAGGACTGTATGGGTGGATGAGTGTGTATATGTGTGTGTTAGTGAGTGAATGACTGTCACACTAGTATCTTTATCATTAACTACATTTGTTCGAATGTTAGTATATGTGAGTATTGATGTATATAAGTGAGTATATGTGAGAGTGAGAGATTGAAAGAGTTCTTGTTTAAATAAGTATGTGTTTCTATAAGTGATTGTTTAAGAGAGTAAGTATGTGTAAGTTTCCTTAGAAGTAAGGTGGTAGTGTGTGTATAGCTGTATATGTAAATAAATGGATGTTCAATAGTTTATTTGCATGTGTGAGTATGTGTGTGAGTAACTTTTTGATGACTGTCGGTGTGTAACAGGATTTATAGGTGTATCACTACATATGATGAGTGAGTATATGTATGAATGACTATATAGAACTATTGATGAATGAGTGGATGTGTATATAGATGGTGATAATACTGAATTGGTTGTAACTGGTATGGATATCTCTTTTTTTTCGAAAGTTTTAGTTTCTTTTTTTGACTATGTGTTTCAAGGTTTACATTACACTGAAAGGAGGTCTGTTACTTTGTCACAAGGATGGTGTCATCAGTGATGTCATGAGTGATGTCACTGACCATGTCATGAGTGATGTAATATGTGATGTCATCAGCAGTGCATTACACGCGCAAGTTATAGTGATTCCAAATAACTATAACGTGGGAATTTCAATGTTTTTATGTCAGTAAAATTTCCAGCTAACTATAACTGGTGTGAAACCTATGGTTTTTTCAGTGAATATATATATATATATATATATATATATATATATATATATATATATATATATATATATATATATATATAAACTACTGGCGGTCGCCAGTAGGTAGTTATACTTAGGATTATTTTTTTAAATGCAAAATCTCAAAATTCTATTGGGAATAACTTTGGCGCCGGTTGACGAATCTGCCTGAAAATTTCCTCAAATTTGCTTCGCGGAGCTCCGGTCCTTCCTTGACAGTTTGGGGGGGATTCGTGAAGCGGGGGCCGAGATAAAAGTGGGGTCCCAAAATGTGTTTTCCCCATGTTAATTTCCATAGTGCGGTCAAACTCACTTTTAGCCCGAACGGCTGAATGGATTTCCACCAAACTTGGCAAAATTGTAGGGACTGGTAGCCCGATGTGCCTCTGCTATGTCTCAAGATATGTGTTCCAGTGGTTTTTGAGTAATCTAGGTTAAAAAATATATATATATCTATGGCAGCGCCCCGGTACGCTCACCGGGGATCGCTCTGGGCGCGCCGCGTGAGGTGCGCACGAAAAGCTGATTGGCTCTCGGGTGTCTGTAAACATTCGAAACAGTCCGGAGCGGCCGTCATCTTGTGTCTAGGTAGGATCGAGACACAAGAGGTGGGAAAAACAAAGGGGGAAATGACAATAAGGGGGCAGAGTAGACCCCCCTTGACCCCCTAGGTTTGATGTGGGGGCTATAAAAGGGCCCTCGGTTGAAAAAAAAATTTTTTTTTGATTTGCACTGGGGGAGCGCCCGGTACGCGCACCGGGGAGCGTTCCATGGGGAAAAATGAGTGAAAGGGTTTTTAAAAAATGTAGCCTTTTTTTTTAGAAGTTGGAGGTAGTTCTAAAAAGAACTGTTTTTTTTCTTCTTTTTGTTGTTTTATATGTTTTTTAATGTTTTTTGAACATTTTGTTCTTTTTTTGGCTTTTATGAACTATTTTGTATTTTGTTTGGTTATTTTTATCGGGGAGAAACGAAAAACAGGGAATTGAAAATGGCTCAACAGGAGCAAAAAAAAAATCAGGAAAAAATTAAGGTTTTTTGGGGCAATTGTGGTTGTCACCAGCAAGGAGGATGAGCTTTAGGCTCTGCTCACCATAGGAGATGGTCTTACCACAAAAAATACAGGTGACCCTAAATTCTCCAAACCGTGGTTGAATGCAAGGGATTGTCTCCCTTGTCTCTGGTCCCGATGGAGTGGGTTGTTTTCGTTTGGAGGTGCTGGGTGTAGATTGGGGAGGGTTGCTGGCCAGTTCTCTCATCTCTGCGGCAGCATAGTTGTTAGGATGCTTGCGCTGCATGTGCCTTATCATGGTATTGTTCCCAAATGAATATTTTTTATTTGGGTTACACCTTGAGAGTTCCATGTCACAGATAAGGCAAGTCACCCTTGCCGCATTCACTTTCTTTTTTCCCTCAGGGATGGAAAAAAACTCCCATACAATGTGTGGCTTGGGTTGGTATGGGGTATTGTGTTCTTCCAGCCACCTCCTCCTCGTCCCATCCTCCTCCTCCTCCTCCTCCTCTTCTTCTTGACCACCAATGTGATGTTGTGGTGGTCCTCTTGGTGGTGGTGGTGGTGGTGGTGGTGCAGATGCTCCAGCTGATACTACTACTGTAGCCATTTCAAAGTACAAAATATACCTCAAAGATTGCAAAACAGGTCTTCCTCAGTCAAAGGACAAAGTCAGAATAAGGAAAAAAGGTGGGGTCTTTCATCATTTGGAGAAAAAAAATGTCCTGAACCAATGAGATGTGTTATTTTCAGGTCACAAGACTAGGAATTTCATCATTATGAAACGAAAACTGTTCTGCACCAATTAAAAGTGTTATTTTCAGGTCACATGACCCAAAGCACTATGCGATGCGCCCGCGGGCACGTCCGTGGGCGCGCCTCAGGTTGCGTCGCATAAGCGTGTCGGATGTTTACGTTGTGCGATCGTATTCGCTTGAGTGCTTCCGGGTGCGCTTATGCTGTGCGTATCACATGGGCGCGGCTACGCGATACGTCACGATGATGTTTTCGTTCACGGCAATAGCGCTAATGGGACGCTCCCTGGAGCGCGCCCTGGGGCGCTTCAAAAGACTACGCTTTAGGGGGCGCTCACCTGGGCGCGCCCCGGGAGCGCTCCTGGGCAAAAAAAATAATTTACAAAAAAAAAAATATATATATATATATACATTTAAAAAATTGTTTTAAATGCAAATATAATATAGGATTCATTAATTATGACATTTCATAGCTATAGACATTTGCTATTTACAACATTTTGAAATTCACTGAAAAAAACATAGGTTTGGGGCCTTATATATAGTTAGGAATTAGCATTTAAAAAACCTATGAAATTCACTGAAAAAACCATAGGTTTCACACCAGTTATAGTTAGCTGGAAATTTTACTAAAACCATTGAAATTCCCACAATATAGTTAGTTGGACTCACTATAACTTGCGCGCCTGCAATGCACTGCTGATGACGTCACATATTACATCACTCATGACATGGTCAGTGACATCACTCATGACATCACTGATGACACCATCCAGTGAATGTGTGTCTTTCTGAAATATCAATATGTTTTATATATGTATTTGTAAAGGTCGATGGACGAATAAATGTTTAAATAAGTGTGTAAATGGATGTTTATTTTTAATAAAATATTGATTGGTTAACTGGCTTATAAAGTGTATCTTAGTGAATACATATATTAGCGAGTAATTTTTAAATATTTTAAATATATGTATCAGTGTTTCATTTTGTGTATAATTGGCTGCATGGGTTGGTGACTGACTCACTGTTTGTATGAGTTTTGAAGACAGCATATGTGCAGGACTGTATGGGTGGATGAGTGTGTATATGTGTGTGTTAGTGAGTGAATGACTGTCACACTAGTATCTTTATCATTAACTACATTTGTTCGAATGTTAGTATATGTGAGTATTGATGTATGTAAGTGAGTATATGTGAGAGTGAGAGATTGAAAGAGTTCTTGTTTAAATAAGTATGTGTTTCTATAAGTGATTGTTTAAGAGAGTAAGTATGTGTAAGTTTCCTTAGAAGTAAGGTGGTAGTGTGTGTATAGCTGTATATGTAAATAAATGGATGTTCAATAGTTTATTTGCATGTGTGAGTATGTGTGTGAGTAACTTTTTGATGACTGTCGGTGTGTAACAGGATTTATAGGTGTATCACTACATATGATGAGTGAGTATATGTATGAATGACTATATAGAACTATTGATGAATGAGTGGATGTGTATATAGATGGTGATAATACTGAATTGGTTGTAACTGGTATGGATATCTCTTTTTTTTCGAAAGTTTTAGTTTCTTTTTTTGACTATGTGTTTCAAGGTTTACATTACACTGAAAGGAGGTCTGTTACTTTGTCACAAGGATGGTGTCATCAGTGATGTCATGAGTGATGTCACTGACCATGTCATGAGTGATGTAATATGTGATGTCATCAGCAGTGCATTACACGCGCAAGTTATAGTGATTCCAAATAACTATAACGTGGGAATTTCAATGTTTTTATGTCAGTAAAATTTCCAGCTAACTATAACTGGTGTGAAACCTATGGTTTTTTCAGTGAATATATATATATATATATATATATATATATATATATATATAAACTACTGGCGGTCGCCAGTAGGTAGTTATACTTAGGATTTTTTTAAATGCAAAATCTCAAAATTCTATTGGGAATAACTTTGGCGCCGGTTGACGAATCTGCCTGAAAATTTCCTCAAATTTGCTTCGCGGAGCTCCGGTCCTTCCTTGACAGTTTGGGGGGGATTCGTGAAGCGGGGGCCGAGATAAAAGTGGGGTCCCAAAATGTGTTTTCCCCATGTTAATTTCCATAGTGCGGTCAAACTCACTTTTAGCCCGAACGGCTGAATGGATTTCCACCAAACTTGGCAAAATTGTAGGGACTGGTAGCCCGATGTGCCTCTGCTATGTCTCAAGATATGTGTTCCAGTGGTTTTTGAGTAATCTAGGTTAAAAAATATATATATATCTATGGCAGCGCCCCGGTACGCTCACCGGGGATCGCTCTGGGCGCGCCGCGTGAGGTGCGCACGAAAAGCTGATTGGCTCTCGGGTGTCTGTAAACATTCGAAACAGTCCGGAGCGGCCGTCATCTTGTGTCTAGGTAGGATCGAGACACAAGAGGTGGGAAAAACAAAGGGGGAAATGACAATAAGGGGGCAGAGTAGACCCCCCTTGACCCCCTAGGTTTGATGTGGGGGCTATAAAAGGGCCCTCGGTTGAAAAAAAAATTTTTTTTTGATTTGCACTGGGGGAGCGCCCGGTACGCGCACCGGGGAGCGTTCCATGGGGAAAAATGAGTGAAAGGGTTTTTAAAAAATGTAGCCTTTTTTTTTAGAAGTTGGAGGTAGTTCTAAAAAGAACTGTTTTTTTTCTTCTTTTTGTTGTTTTATATGTTTTTTAATGTTTTTTGAACATTTTGTTCTTTTTTTGGCTTTTATGAACTATTTTGTATTTTGTTTGGTTATTTTTATCGGGGAGAAACGAAAAACAGGGAATTGAAAATGGCTCAACAGGAGCAAAAAAAAAATCAGGAAAAAATTAAGGTTTTTTGGGGCAATTGTGGTTGTCACCAGCAAGGAGGATGAGCTTTAGGCTCTGCTCACCATAGGAGATGGTCTTACCACAAAAAATACAGGTGACCCTAAATTCTCCAAACCGTGGTTGAATGCAAGGGATTGTCTCCCTTGTCTCTGGTCCCGATGGAGTGGGTTGTTTTCGTTTGGAGGTGCTGGGTGTAGATTGGGGAGGGTTGCTGGCCAGTTCTCTCATCTCTGCGGCAGCATAGTTGTTAGGATGCTTGCGCTGCATGTGCCTTATCATGGTATTGTTCCCAAATGAATATTTTTTATTTGGGTTACACCTTGAGAGTTCCATGTCACAGATAAGGCAAGTCACCCTTGCCGCATTCACTTTCTTTTTTCCCTCAGGGATGGAAAAAAACTCCCATACAATGTGTGGCTTGGGTTGGTATGGGGTATTGTGTTCTTCCAGCCACCTCCTCCTCGTCCCATCCTCCTCCTCCTCCTCCTCCTCTTCTTCTTGACCACCAATGTGATGTTGTGGTGGTCCTCTTGGTGGTGGTGGTGGTGGTGGTGGTGCAGATGCTCCAGCTGATACTACTACTGTAGCCATTTCAAAGTACAAAATATACCTCAAAGATTGCAAAACAGGTCTTCCTCAGTCAAAGGACAAAGTCAGAATAAGGAAAAAAGGTGGGGTCTTTCATCATTTGGAGAAAAAAAATGTCCTGAACCAATGAGATGTGTTATTTTCAGGTCACAAGACTAGGAATTTCATCATTATGAAACGAAAACTGTTCTGCACCAATTAAAAGTGTTATTTTCAGGTCACATGACCCAAAGCACTATGCGATGCGCCCGCGGGCACGTCCGTGGGCGCGCCTCAGGTTGCGTCGCATAAGCGTGTCGGATGTTTACGTTGTGCGATCGTATTCGCTTGAGTGCTTCCGGGTGCGCTTATGCTGTGCGTATCACATGGGCGCGGCTACGCGATACGTCACGATGATGTTTTCGTTCACGGCAATAGCGCTAATGGGACGCTCCCTGGAGCGCGCCCTGGGGCGCTTCAAAAGACTACGCTTTAGGGGGCGCTCACCTGGGCGCGCCCCGGGAGCGCTCCTGGGCAAAAAAAATAATTTACAAAAAAAAAAAAATATATATATATATACATTTAAAAAATTGTTTTAAATGCAAATATAATATAGGATTCATTAATTATGACATTTCATAGCTATAGACATTTGCTATTTACAACATTTTGAAATTCACTGAAAAAAACATAGGTTTGGGGCCTTATATATAGTTAGGAATTAGCATTTAAAAAACCTATGAAATTCACTGAAAAAACCATAGGTTTCACACCAGTTATAGTTAGCTGGAAATTTTACTAAAACCATTGAAATTCCCACAATATAGTTAGTTGGACTCACTATAACTTGCGCGCCTGCAATGCACTGCTGATGACGTCACATATTACATCACTCATGACATGGTCAGTGACATCACTCATGACATCACTGATGACACCATCCAGTGAATGTGTGTCTTTCTGAAATATCAATATGTTTTATATATGTATTTGTAAAGGTCGATGGACGAATAAATGTTTAAATAAGTGTGTAAATGGATGTTTATTTTTAATAAAATATTGATTGGTTAACTGGCTTATAAAGTGTATCTTAGTGAATACATATATTAGCGAGTAATTTTTAAATATTTTAAATATATGTATCAGTGTTTCACTTTGTGTACAAGTGGCTGCTTGGGTTGGTGACTGACTCACTGTTTGTATGTGTTTTTAAGACAGCGTATGTGCAGGACTGTATGGGTGGATGAGTGTGAATATGTGTGTGTTAGTGAGTGAATGCCTGCCTCACTAGTATCTTTATCAGTAACTACATATGTTTTAATCTAGTATATGTGAGTATTGATGTTTGTAAGTGAGTATATGTGAGAGTGAGAGATTGTATGAGTTCCTGTTTAAGTAAGTATGTGTTTCTATAAGTGATTGTTTTAGAGAGTAAGTATGTGTAGGTTTTCTTAAAAGTAAGGTGGTAGTGTGTGTATAGCTGTATATGCAAATAAATGGATGTTCAATAGTTTATTTGCATGTGTGAGTATGTGTGTGAGTAACTTTTGGATGACTGTCGGTGTGAAACAGGATGTATAGGTGTTTCACTACATATGATGAGTGAGTATATGTATGAGTGACTATATAGAACTGTTGGTGAATGAGTGGATGTGTATATAGATGGTGGAATTACTGAATTGGTTGTTCCAACTGGTATGAGTATCTCCATTTTTTTGAAAATGTTAGTTTCTATTTTTGAATATGTGTTTCAAGGGTTACATTACACTGAAAGGAGGTCTGTCAGTCTGTCACAAGGATGGTGTCATCAGTGATGTCATGAGTGATGTCACTGACCATCTCATGAGTGATGTAATATGTGACGTCGTCAGCAGTGCATTGCAGGCGCGCACGTTATAGTGAGTCCAACTAACTATAACGTGAGAATTTCAATGGTTTTCTGTCAGTAAAATTTCCAGCTAACTATAACTGGTGTGAAACCTATGGTTTTTTCAGTGAATTTAATAGGATTTTTAAATGCTAATTCCTAACTATATCTGGTGTGAAACCTATGGTTTTTTCAGTGAATATATTTATATATATATATATATATATATATATATATATCTCGATCCCTCCCTCTCGTCTCCCTCCCTCTCGTCTCCCTCTCTCTCTTGTCTCTCTCCCTCCCTCTCTTGTCTCCCTCCCTCCCTCTGTCTCCCTCCCTCTGTCTCCCTCCCTCCCTCTGTCTCCCTACCTCCCTCTGGCTCCCTCCCTCTCTCTGGCTCCCCCCTCTCTCTGGCTCCCTCACTCTCTCTGGCTCCCTCACTCTGTCTCCCTCACTTCCTCCCTCTGTCTCCCTCCCTCCCTCTGGCTCCCTTCCTCTCTCTGGCTCCCTCCCTCTCTCTGGCTCCCTCACTCTCTCTGGCTCCCTCACTCTCTCTGGCTCCCTCACTCTCTCTGGCTCCCTCACTCTCTCTGGCTCCCTCACTCTCTCTCTCTCCCTCCCTCTCTCTCTGCCTCCCTCTCTCTCCCCTCACTCTCTGTATCCCTCCTTCTCTCTCCCTCTCCCTCCCTCTCTCTCCCCCTCCCTCTCTCTCTCCATCTCCCTCCCTCTCTCCGTCTCCCTCCCTCTCTCTTTCTCTCCCTCCCTCTCTCCTTCTCTCCCTCCCTCTCTCCATCTCCCTCCATCCCTCTCTCTTTCTCTCCCTCCCTCTCTCCATCCCTCTCTTTCTCTCCATCCCTCTCTTTCTCTCCCTCCCTCTCTCTTTCTCTCTCTCCCTCCTCCCTCCCTCTGTCTCTCTCCCTCTTCCTCCCTCTATCTCCCTCCCTCTCTCTCTCTCCATCCCTCTAACTCTCTTTCTCCCTCTCTCTCCCTCCCTTTGTCTCCCTCTGTCTCCCTCCCTCCTTCTGCCTCCGCCTCCCTCCCCCTCCCCTGACTCTACCTCTCTCTCCCTTCCCTGACTCTCCCTCTCTCCCTTTCCTGACTCTCCCTCTCTCCCTTTCCTGACTCTCCCTCTCCCTCTCTCTCCCTCCCCCGACACTCTTTCCCTCCCCTGACTCTCCCTCTCTCTTTCTCCCCCCCTCCCCTCACTCTCTCTCCCTCCCTCGCCCTCCCCTGACTCTCTCCCCCTGACCCTCTCCCTCCCTTGCCCGACTCTCTCCCTCCCTTGACTCTCTCCCTCCCTCTCTCTCCCTCCTTCCTCCTCCCTTGACTCTCTCGCTCCCTCGCCCTTCCCTCACGCTTCCTCCCTCTGTCTCTCCCCTCACGCTCCCGCCTTCTGTCCCTCCATC
The DNA here is from genome assembly GCF_964263255.1 of Lissotriton vulgaris. Taxonomy (NCBI): domain Eukaryota; kingdom Metazoa; phylum Chordata; class Amphibia; order Caudata; family Salamandridae; genus Lissotriton; species Lissotriton vulgaris. The sequence goes on along the minus strand of NW_028248401.1, from coordinate 1,603 downwards.
TCTCTCCCTCTCCCTCCCTCTATCTCCCTCCCTCTCTTTCTCTCCCTCCCTCTGTCTCCTTCCCTTTCTCTCTTGGTCTCCCTCCCTCTCTTTGTCTCCCCCCTCTCTCCGTCTCCCTCTCTCTCTGTCTCCCTCCCTTTCTCTCTCGGTCTCCCTCCCTTTCTCTCTGTCTCCCTCCCTTTCTCTCTCTGTCCCCGTCTCTCTCCCTGTCTTCCTCTCTCTCTCCCTCCCTCTAACTCTCTTTCTCCCTCTCTCTCCCTCCCTTTGTCTCCCTCTGTCTCCCTCCCTCCTTCTGCCTCCGCCTCCCTCCCCCTCCCCTGACTCTACCTCTCTCTCCCTTCCCTGACTCTCCCTCTCTCCCTTTCCTGACTCTCCCTCTCTCCCTTTCCTGACTCTCCCTCTCCCTCTCTCTCCCTCCCCGACACTCTTTCCCTCCCCCGACTCTCCCTCTCTCTTTCTCCCCCCCTCCCCTCCCTCTCTCTCCCTCCCTCGCCCTCCCCTGACTCTCTCCTCCTGACCCTCTCCCTCCCTTGCCCGACTCTCTCCCTCCCTTGACTCTCTCCCTCCCTCTCTTTCCCTCCTTCCTCCTCCCTTGACTCTCTCGCTCCCTCGCCCTTCCCTCACGCTCCCTCCCTCTGTCTCTCCCCTCACGCTCCCGCCTTCTGTCGCTCCCTCTCTCTCCCTCCCCTGACTCTCTCCCTCCCTCAACCTTCCCTCACTCTCCCTCCCTCTTTCTCTCCCTCCCCTGACTCTCTCCCTCCCTCTCTCCCTCCCTCGCCCTCCCCTGACTCTCTCACTCCCTCACCCTCCCCTGACTCTCCCTCCCTCTCTCTCTCCCTCCCTCGCCCTCTCCTGACTCTCTCCCTCTCTCTCCATCTTGGTCTCCCTATCTCTGTCTAGGCGAGATGTAATAATTCTATTAGAAATATCACGAAAAGCAAGAGCTATTTGCTGCACACATTGAACCACCTTCCCCAGCCTACCCAAAATCTGCAGCCCATTATTAATGACACCCTAATGTAGAGGGTGCACGAGAGCTGGCTGGACCACTGCAGCAGAGATCAGGTGTAATCCGGAGGGCAGAGATTCCAAATAAGGCTGGGCTGATTCAGACTTTCATCCCTTCAGTGTCAATAAAACAAATGCTACTGGGGAGCAAGAGCTGTGCAGAGTGATCTCCAAGTTCATGCTCGGCTCAACCAGTCACGGGGTTTGTCCTGGTCACTGTAATTGTCCAACAATAACCCCCCTCCCCCGCCCCCCCGTGTGGGAGCCCGGGTTGAGACAGCTTGCCTGCGCGCACACACAGCTGCACCAGAGCACTTCACAGGTCTTTAAAAAACCATTAAATTGTTAATGAGGCTTTGTTCTGTTTCACCTCTTCTGAGGCCCCTGCAGCTCCAATCTATGGCTGGAATCTCCCGCCCCCCTAGAGCAGAGCCTCTCCGCGTCCAGGCTGCATCAACCAGTGGTGTTTACTGAAACTCTTGAAAACATTTTTTTAAATCTGGTACATGTCTGCAAGGTCTGCGGCACACCAAGGAAGGCTTGCCGGGCTGCTGATGGCCCCCGGGCCGTACTATGAGTACCCCTGCTCTAAAGG
>NW_028248400.1:0-56074 GCF_964263255.1 Lissotriton vulgaris | reverse complement strand
GATAAACAAGTAAGTTGCCTACAAAGGATTTGTATAACACAAAAGAGTTTTTTATCTGTCTGTATCTTATATGTTTTTTAACCGACAATATCTTTAAACCACAGTATTCTGTTGACAATGGTTATACAGGTGTGGTCCCAACAAAGTTATAATGTTGCTGTAAATGGTGCGCTGTGTGAGAGTTGGCATGAGTACACCGCATTGTACAGAAACATAACTCGATCTTTTACTCATTTTATAAACCAGACAAGTTTGTTGATGTTTGGAATTTGACATCAAGCCACATACTGGCATGGTGCAGTATGGCAAATGTAACCCTTTGGTTCATTACAACACATTTTTTATACGCCTTTTGCATAAAGGAATTCATGAAAGGTATTATTTAATGACCATTTTCACAGAGATTTTGGTTGCCCTTAGAATACTACTAAGTTTCCATTAATACATGGCAAGCATTCAATTGACTATGATGGAGAATAAACTGAAACTTATAGATCGAGAATTCATCAAATAAAGAAATTTGTATTATCTTACATAATGTTATTATTACAATATATCATTTTTTTATATTTAAGTAATTCGGCTAATACACTGCATATTTCTTTTAGGATTGATTAAGACTACTAATTGAGTCGTCCCCTAAATGAAGCTACATAAGTTTAAACCGAAGTGAGTTTAAACTATAGAGCTCTCTCAATTACATGCATAAAATATTAATGAGGTCCTAATTTTTTCCTAGTTGGATACCTACAGGTCTGCTTCCATGGATTTGAAGAGACCATTTTCAAAATATTTCAGTTTTCAACTCATTGACCAGTAAGATTGTAATTGTTGGCTGAATGCATTTCACTAAGAAACAATCTTGGCTCTACATCTGACTTCTGACCACCTTAATTGTTATTTATTTAATAAGGTCTAGGATCACTCTAGACAACCGAATTAAATAAACCTTTCTATCAATTGATATTTAGGAGTGAGGGTTTGAGGTATGAGCAGTAGGGTGGTGGGGCCGGGTTGGGGAGGGGGGATTTCGACAGACAATGACAAGGGAAAATTATTTATTTATATTTCCATCGTTGTCGTCTGTCGAATCCCCCCCTCGCCCCCCAACTCGGGCCCCATCGCCCACTGGTCTTACCTGCATGGGCCGTGGCTGGAAATAACACACCCAAAAAAAACGTTGTTTGGAAAAGGAATGTATAGAGCTGGGAAATGTGTTTCGGGCGTCATCACATAACCCTATATAAACTTACAGTGTAAAATAGGCTATAAAATATCAAATAATCTGTTTCATAAATCATACTGTCAGCACAATCCTCAGAGCTGCTGGATTTTTTAGTATACTGGCTGTTTGCCAGCCATGTCTCGAGGCTGTAAAATGTTAATTTGCTGAAGGATAAATGTGTGTTAAAATCTGACGTCAAAACATGTGAATGCATTTGTGTATGTTTGAGTGAGACAGCGAGAGTGAGATGGTTCTGGAGAGTGTGCATTGTGCAGGTGGTGGCTACCATTACAATTCCCAGGCATATGTGGATATGTGGAAGGAAGTAGTTGAGAGTGTTCATCATGAGTTGTTGAGCTGGAAAGTGTTCTGAATGTCATTGAAATGGAGAGGCTACATGGCTGCCATCTGCCTGGGACCGTGAATGAATGATGAGGGACCTCAGAAGAAGGATAGCACAACATGACATAAAGAGGAAATACCCATTTGGCATAACTCTCACCCTTCACCAAGAACATCATAAAGGTGTTTTCTCTGGCACAAGTGGGCATGAGAAGAAAGAAAGGCATCTATAGGATACAAGAAGCAGCAGAAGAGAGCAGGAAGATGGGTACATAGTGACAGCAGCAGAAGGGAGTAAAGGGATGGATGCATAGTAATAGCATTTGCCCTGTCTTTCAGCTGCCACAGGCTAGGCTCTTTGTGGGCTCATCCTATGGCAATATGATCGGAGTTGGTCCGTGAAAGTAAGGGGACTGGGTTATCAAAGGTCACATGATGCCACAATCTGCAATGTCATCAGGTCAAAGGTCATGTAGGGTCACTTTCTGCTGCAGTCTAGGACAAAGGTCACATGATGCCAATATGTTGGAGGTTATGTGATGCCATTACCTGTGATGTCATACAGGTGTCAAAAGGTATGTGAAGTCACTTCCACTTTGGTGAATTGACAGCCATGAATATTTCCTGGATAGTCCCATCATAATACCACTTTAGATGTTCTGGGGCCAACTCACAAAGGCATGTATCAATAAACAAAAGAGTACTAAATAATACTGTCTTTAGTTCTCCAAAATGCCCATGTGAATAGGTGCCTTAAGTACATATTTGCTATAGTCCTCCACCTGCACAACCTCCCACAGTCTGGCCCTCAAAGAAGGAGTCTAACTAGTACAAATTATGGGATGCAATTGAATTGCCTACTTGCCTCAGGTTTATTGATGGGGCAGCAGCGACCTTTCCAGACCACTCTATAATAGGCCAAAAGTCTGCTCTTTGGATGTATGGGCACCTTACTAACGTCATGGATGTTCCCCAGTGAAACTGTAGAGTGTCAGGTTTTCCAATTACTCCATAGTAACAAAAGCGACCGACAGGCCCCCAAAAGTTCCCATCTCATCCAGATGAAGAAGTATAGATGCTCTTCTGAACTTGATCAAAATAGGAAGTGACAGTGACAAAGTGGAGAAGTGTGGCTCACTGGTTAGAGCAGGCAGACCCTGAAGCAGAGGTCATACCCGGGACCAGGGTTCAAACCCCAACGCGGCAGGGTCTTGAGCTCAAATGTCCATGGACTCGATAATTCTCGCTTCGGTGCCTGACCTAATCATGGGTTCACACACTGCAACTCTGGGCATTAAGCTTGCTTAATCTCCACAACGGCCCCCCTGTGGCGGGATGCCTGGCTTTCACCTTGGGGATGCCCTGTAGGGGCTATCTCACAGGGAAAAGCCAGGACGGGTTCCCAAGGCAAGCGCGGAGATACCCCTTCGGGGGTCGATTCAGGCGCTATATAAGAAACATAATAATAAAGACATGCCCATTTCAATCACTAGGATAAATTAGCTTAAATGTATTTTGTGACGCCGTTGGCTGAAAACCCACTGACTTGGATGGCAGGACTGTCACCACTAAGGTAGACTAAAGCAAAGAAGGAATGAAGCTCACTAGCAGGAAACACAGAAGTACCTTTTTTGTTCAAAGAACTGCCACAAAACAGCTGCCTGTTTGTATCTAAAGCTGAATGCCTGCGCCAAAATATAACACTTTCGTCCAGGTCTAATGAAATCGAAAACCAGGAGTTATTTATTTATCATGATTCTAGAATCACCCAAATGCAAGCTCCACATCCATCAGCGTTGTATGCCCTCCTCACTAGACAAGCTTAATTTAACTTGACAATAGCCAATCTGAGCTCTTATCTTGGCTACCGCAATCAAGAAGTGCAAAATCCATCCCGCTGAGTGGTACCTTGAAATTCTATGATTAAACAAACTCTTTGTAAATCAGTGCTCTTAACGCATAAAAAACAAGAAGATAATTTGAATTTATTGACTTTGGTGACCCAAAAAAAAATATTATTTCCTTTTTTATAAAGCGCATTCCCACAAGAATGCTATTTGATGCTAGAAGTGAGACAGGTGCAAAGCTGCACCAATCGTAAACCTATGAGGAGACTCGGTCCTCTGCGGCAAAGGGGCATGCAATACCTATTGCAGTAGGCATGCCACCGCAACACCCATCGCTTTTTGATGCTGTCCCAAATTTACAAGGCTAAGGTAGCACTAACAATGAACACCAGGAAATACCTAGTCTTAGTGTGGCGATACGAGGAGAAATGATTAATTTCTTCTCGTATTTTGCTCTTTCCATGTGTGCTGCATTTTACAGCACACATGGAAAGAGCACATCGCCTTTAATGATTGCGTCCCTTCCTGCACATAAACAATCACCCCTGCAGCGCATGCACCCATTCAACATGGCGGTAGGGTGCCTGCGCTGGGGCTAGGCAGCTTTTTTAGGTCCAGCGCTGGGGAAACACGGGCATGTGCCAAATTCTGAATACAGCGGATCCCTGCTTTTTAAAAAAAGTCAGAGGGCAGCGTTGCTAAATTTGTCCAAACACTGCACTCCGGCATTTTTTTGTGAAAAGGCCCCTGTCTGTTTTTTAGCTTTCTCTGAAAAAGTGAACTCCAGTGCAAGAATTTCAAAGGCCTATCCTCCTTCCCGTCTGAGAAGACCTCATATTTACACATGTAAGAGCAGTCAGCATTAGATCCGTTTGAACTGTCAGTAGCCCAATGTTAACCTTATTTTTTCTTGCCAGAAACAAATCTATAAAACCACAAGGTGATTTTCTAAGACAAAATAAACAGGTAATGTGGAGCACAGGGATGTTCACTAACCTCCAATACTTTTTAATCTTTACATGAGGAACTTACTTACTTTGCTTAGATTTATTAAACTTTCTGCAGTGTTGCATGATAATTTGAAATTCAGTGTTGTGGGAACGCCGCCATATTAATACCAAGAGTTTTGTGCTGATAATGTTATGGCTGGACTTACTAAGCTGTTTTATAGCAAAGGCAAGACAGTGGTGCCTTGTGTGAGATTTGCAGGGTGTTCCAGGCACCGTAAAGATTGCCCTGCTTGGCTGGGTAGAAAATAGGGGTGGGTGAAAAAGTCTGCTCTCCCGCTGGAGTTTGCCTCACACATAGATCGCCAACGTAAGTTGACCGGTGCAAGTGAGAATTTGCACCCCAACACTATTTTTGGGCATTAGAATGCCTCCCGTCAAAATTTCTCAACATGGGCTGTAGTGGCGGGTCCCAACCGTTCACTTTGAGAAAGATGCCTCTCAAGGAGTAAATCTAGTAAAGTGGCAGAAATAAGCAGTGCCCTCTAGCAAGCTGTGTGGTGCCATTTGCACTGATTTGACAGCACAGAACAAGCTCCCGGCACTAAATATCAGTGCAAGCAGTGCAAAGTGCTGAATTCTGCCAGCTCACATGACTCCGGGGAATCTTTCAGAGTTTTTATATAACTCTGCAGAATACTGTTAGTTCTGCCCAACTTAGTTAAAAATAGAGCGGGATAACTCATGGAATTCTGTGTTGTGTGGTTATGCAGAATTATATGAAAATTCTGCAAGATTACACATAATTCCACAAAAAAGCGAATTCTGCATTTAGCGCTATTTTTTTAGAGCAACAATGCCCCCTGGATGCAAGAATGTATTTTGCAATAAATACAACAGAGCGCAAATAGCAGCACGAGCAGCCACTCACACTTGCTAAATGTGTTCTTGGCATTTAGCCCTAGTATTTTTAGCACACAATGCACCCTAGCTTCCAAAATGAATGTGAGGATGCATTTTGCACTAAGAAAATAGCACTAAATGCAAACCAACATGAACAGCAGCAGGAGCAGCCACGTGCACTTGCTAAATTTGTTGTTTCTGCACCATCCTTCCTCCTAAAATGACTCCTAATTAAATGAGTGGGCATAATCATGTAGTTATTGGTAATTCTGCATCAAAGTGTAACTCAGAATTATCAAAATTACTCCTATTACTGCTGCATAAATAATATTACTCCTTGACCTAGTGAAAAAGCTTTGAACAGGCCCGGTGCAAGAACTACAGTTGGTCCAGAAGTGGAAGCCAAAGTCACTGGGCTATATTCTCCAGTCTGCCGTGTAACAAAGTGCCCTGGAAGGGGCACTCACAGGCCCTGGGAGGTATCCCTTGTTTTGCCAGCTTCATAAGCATTGATCGGGCCCTGAGTCAGAGCTTCAGCTGGTTCAACTGTGAAGATCCTGGACTCTATTCTCCAGACTGCCATGTTAAAAAGTGACTGTGGCGGTGTCTTGTAGGCCTGGAGAGGTTTCACCTACGTGAATCCCCAGACCCTGGCTTCTCCTGCCTGCCATGCCCGAAAGTTCCTGCGACAGTGCCTTGCAGGCCCCATAAGTGTTCCCCTGCTTGTCTAAGTTTACAGCTCTAGCCTATCCCCAGGTCAGAGCTCATCTCCCTCGGGGCAGTAGGACACTGCCCTGGGCTCAGTTCTCTGGCCGACTTGTCACTTGGTGATCAGTGCAGGATCCTGCAGGCCCAGGGAGGTCTCCCCTGCTTGTTCAAGTTCAGAAGATTTGACCGGGTCCCTGGTCCAAGCTCCAGCTAGCCCAAGGTGAAACATCCAGCCCTCAACCCCATTTATTGGCAAACCATGTCCTATAGTTCCTTGGACCGGGTCCCATAGGACTGGTCATGTTGCCCTTGCTTATCTGTGTTCAGCCATTGTGCCCAGGCCTCATGTCAGACCTCCAACTTACCTGCGGGTGGAAGTTCTTAACCCTGGGTCCCTTTTTTTGGCCCTCTCTGTCACAAAGTATGTGGAACAGGGTCCCGCAGTCACTAGGAGGGCTCTCCTGCTTGACCTGGTTAAGAAGCTTTGACCTATCCCCAGGTCAGAGATCTAGCTACCCCGGGTTAGAAGTTTGAGCCCTGCACTCCATTCTCCCACCTGCCGTGGCTCTTGGAGCCCAAGACGGGGTCTGGCAGGCCCATGGAGGTCACCTACCTGTCTGTGTTCAGAAGGTCTGAGCTGGTCCCTGGCACAAGCTGCACTCAGTTGAGGCCCCTGGTCCTAGGCCCCATTCTCCTCCCTGCTGTGTCCCAAAGTGCCCAAGAGAGCTCCCCTGCAGATCTGGGGTAAGAATTTAAGACCAGTCTCCATGTCAGACCTGCTGTTATATGATGGAACCATGCATGCCATTACTACTCATGTCTTAACAATGTGGTCATAAAAATGACAACATCATTACCAAGCATGCATTTACAATGAACGTCTTATCCACACATATGCCTTTACCACGCATGCCCTTTGCCCTTACTATGAAAAAGTAAATATTAAGTAGATAAGTATAAAATTCTATCTCTCTCTCTCTCACTCTCTCTGTATGACCCACCACCTAGCCGTTGCAGAAGCAAATAATGGCACAGACCTATATGTTTCACAAACTCACCAACCATAGATGGACTTACGTGGCATATAACAGCCTGATTATTTATCTAGTGACCATCTGTAACCTTATTGCCTTAACTTCCCCTCACATTTATTCCACTAACCAGGAAATAACATAACAACCAGGTCACATTGAACTACTGTTCACGGACCTGGACAATAAAGTTGCACGTTCAGTTATTACCATGGCAACCGACTATACGAGCACACTACCCCATTCGGGAAAGCTAGGCATTTGAACATTTTTTTTTTCTCCTTACTGGGTAGAATGAATATTTCAGTATGTGGGGGCATAATATTAAAGCAATAAGAACACATTGTATTTTAAATAATACTGTGGTGGGTCTACAGTCATTGGAAGCTTATCCCCGGTTTCCATGACTACGCGAATGACGTAGAGAACGTAACCCGGGCCATTACGATAATATACACATCAAGGGCCAGATGTAGGTAAATCCAATTTACCGATTTTGAAATACCGAATGCTACCGATTCGGTATTTCAAAATCGGTAAATGGGATGTAGGTCCCAACATCTGGAATCGTTACCGATTCCTTACAAATTCGGTATTTACCGATTCGGTAAATACTGAATCGGTATTTGCTATTGAATCCTATGGGCCTTTGAAGCCCATAGGATTCAATTCAAATACCGAATCGGTATTTACTGAATCGGTAAATACCGAGTTTGTCAAGGGTGCAGGGGGTGTCACTTTGACACCCTCTAGCACCCCCAAAACGGGCATGTGTGCAATGTGGCACACAGACATGCCCTAAGGACACGTCTGTCTGTCACATGGCACATGTGTACATGCACAGATGTGCATGTACACAGGAATCGGTATTTTACCATGGATTTGTATTCCATGGTAAAATACCGATTCTGTAAGCCTTGTGCCAAAGGTAAATTGCCTACCTACATTGCATTTTCGGTAATTTTACCGAATCGGTAAATATTACCGAATCGGTAATTATTTTACCGATTCGGTACATATTACCGAATCGGTAAATTTACCGATTCGGTAATGATACCGATTCGGTAAAATTACCGAAAATGTGCCCCTACATCTCGATAGCCCTTTACCGATCGGAAACGCCCGAAAATCGGTATTTTCGTCCGATTCCGATCGGTAAAGGGCTACCTACATCTGGCCCCAAATGAATAAGCCTAAGGCGCTCAGCATGCTGATAACTTCACACATAAAACCTAAGCAACTAGAATGAACTTAATGATACAAAGATTGCACACATAACAAGTAATCGAACTCGAATACCACAAATTATTTATTTTCTGATTTTTATTTTAGTACGATGAAGCATCATCGTACAAAAGGAAGTTCTTATCAATGAACTTTGACTTGTTTGAATACCTTGACACCTGCATTGCTGACTAGTGTAAGATGGTAGATTAGTGGAAAGCCGAGTCCCCTTTCCATGTCTAATGGCAATAGGCTTAAAATGTTTAGAATCACGGTGACAACTTGTGTGATCAAGCGCTCTGTGGAGCGCGAAAAGCGTCACCTTCGGTTTATGACAGAATAAACCTTACTTTTCTGGACTCCTGCGTGGTCTGTGTATTTACTGGATGCCCGAGTGCTTGCAAAGGAACGCCGTTTTTCTGGATATTCGTGCCGGTGGCTCCGCCGGGAACAAGCCACCCCAGGGAAGGCAAGGGGTTGCCAGAAGGAGCCACTTATTAGACAACAACATCTGTCATTTTCCAAATTGTCATAATTGTATTAGGAAAGATAATATTTGCTAATCAATTGACATAATGTAAATAACTTATACGATTTTATGATGTTTATAAATGCATTTGTGCAGGTATTATTATTTTTTTTTTTGGAAAACAGACTTGTAGTTTATATCGCAGTATGTTTTCACTTTTCACTATGTGTGTAGTTCAAGTAATCACCTGAGCACAATCACTAATGTATTTATATTCAGTTATTTGAGCAGCGAGGTTATGTGAGTAAGGTTACACGTTAGCCGAAACGCGTCATTCTGCCCGACATCTCGCACCATTTATAATTAAATAAAGTCACTGCAGCCAGCAGTGTATGCTGATTTTGGAGTCCGTGTCTTTCTCCGTTTGGTGGTTACAGGCGCCGGAGCAGTAATTGGAGATTACCAAAGGAGGTTGTCTTGTTCTTCCTTTCTTCACGGACCCCTCTTCGTCGAGTGGCTATCCTCATCACGAGCCATTTGGAGGGTTTTGCTGTTTTAAGCATTATTGGATAAGCCCCCTGCTAGATCGCATGCAAGCCGCTGTGCGGTAAAAACTTTGTGTGGATTCCTTCGTGATTGACATTACGAGCGAAGACGCCGAGGATTACCTGGTAACGGCTGAACATAAATCTACGGAAGCAGGTGAAGAGGTACTTTTACACTGCTAGGAAAGGGGGGTGAAAGCAAGTTAACGCCCGAGGACTGTTTAAATAACGTAACAAATCAGTGCGAGATATGTCGGACGAGGCGCTGCTCGAACGCGAGAAGGCGGCCAAAGAACTGTTTGACAATTTACCAACTATCCCGGAGTTAAATAAACAACAAACGCCGGAAGCAGAGCAAAGTGTGGATGTCAAATCATTACTTAAGGCGTTGGAGAAAAACACCAGCAATGAACTAACCAAGTGGTGGGAAATTAAATCACTACAAAAATATCATGAAGTGAACAGAATTCCTCGTGGGCTAAGAATAATGTTAGCCCCGAGTTTTAAAAATCCCAAACCGCTACTTCTAAAAGACTGGGCGGAGAGCAATTTGGAAGCTTTGATGCGACTTGTTTGGCTACTAATTAAGTATGCAGTGATTGATAGAGAGGAAAACGTCAAAGAAATCAGTCGCATTAACCAAGAATTGCTACTTCTTACCACGCCAGCAAACAAAGAATTTATAGACAAAAGCCTACAAGACATGGCAGCATGAATTAAGAAGCAGGAAGATACAATAAAAGCCAGAAAAGCGTACAAATTTACTCGTGATAAGAACGATTATGAGCGAGGCCAAGTCTTTACCTTTGCCCGCAAGTATGACCTCATTAAAAAACAAGGAGGTGCAAAGGTGCTACCGAAATCAAACAATGAACCAAAGGCGGGCGCAAGCAATGTTACTGCTTCGTCATCTGATGCCAGTATTACCATATCGGATACGGAAACTGAAGGCAGTGGTTCGGAAACGGGTAGCAATGCAGCTCTGGGGCCCCTGACATATGCTGAAGAGATGAATTATATCCACCAGCAGAGAAAATCGACCCTGCGTTCAAGGAATGCCAACCCTCCTATAACCAACGCAGGAACTACAAAAGGCGGCAACAACGGAAATGCGCAAAGCAGAGGGCGAGGACGATTCTACAAAAAGAAACAACAGAACGAGTAGACGTAAGTGCCGAGAACACAATAATCAATCTTACCAATGTTGAATTAAATGCTGCGGAACTGCAATTATTGAGTCTGGGGCTGAGTTATTGCCCAGAGAGCAATTTTAATTTTGTGGACACAAGAGTTGACGTTTACAAGTTCATATGTAAACTTAAGTTAGCAACATTTTTTAAGATTAAAAATCAAACGACAGCAATGAATCGCACTGATGCCTCTGCTCCTGTCCCTAGTAGACGTAATGCCAAACAAATTCCCCTTTTAAAAACTCTGTTCTCCCTCGGTAAAGAGGTAGCGGATAACTCACAACCTACCAGTACTCAACAGATAGCCAAAGAAGAGGGAATAACAATCTCTGCGGCTGGGGGTAGTCCGTTCAAAGCTCCATCTTCATTTGTCCCGATTATGCCGCGCGACGCTTTAGACATTTTTCATGATCGTGTCACGGACGAACAAAAGAAACTACACATCAGGACAATAAGGGCTGAACAGAGATGTAAAGACTCAAAAACAAAACAATATTTTCAATTGATGGAGAAATTAAAAACCAACAACTCAGTGATAGTAAAGAACTCCGACAAGGGGGGAAATTTGGTACTCTGGGATAAAACTGAATACAAAGCAGAGGCTTATCAACATCTTAACAATGCAGAGTGTTATGAACAATCTAATGGTATGACAGTCAATAGGGTCAATAAGGAATATAAATCACAACTGGTGGCTTGGAAGAGAGAAGGTTTGATAACTAAGGATGAACTTTGTTTTTTAAGCAGGGATTTCCCCACTTTACCAACCTTCTACCTTATACCTAAAGTTCACAAGTCAACCACACCAGTTCCCGGACGTCCAATTATCTCTGCCAGAGACAGTGTTTTTGAAAACACATCTAAGTATGTGGACCATTATCTTCATGAACATTGTCTCCCTACCCACATATCTCAGAGATACCAAAGACTTCCTTTGCAAATTGAGCGCTATCACTTGGGCAGAAGATTATCTCCTCATGACTCTTGATGTGTGTTCCTTGTACACGAGTATCAGACATACTGATGGCCTCAACGCAGTTGAACATTTTCTGCAGAATAGAAACATAGCATTTCATAATCATAACAAAATGTTACTCAATATGATTAGTCTATGTTTAAATAACAACCTATTTCTGTTTGATGGCAAAGTGTTTAAGCAGCTACAGGGAGTTGCCATGGGTGCATGCTTCTCCCCCAGCTACGCGTGTTTACACGTGGGCTGGTGGGAGGAGCATGTACTCAGGGGACATCACAAGTTTCTATCTGACAGACATCTGATGTACATGTGGAGATATATTGATGATATATTTATTGTTTGGAGGGGGAGTGTATCTGAGGCAAAACCTTTTGTAAATACCATCAATGAAAATGATTTAAATCTGCAGTTTACCGCACACATTGACCAACATCAAGTGAACTTTTTGGATATTGCGATAATTATTGAGAACAATCAAATTACCACACAATTGTATCGAAAACCCACAGCAGGGAACTCCCTGCTGCATGCATCCAGCTTTCACCCACAACATGCCATCATAGGGTTACCATATGGAGAAATATTAAGAATTCGTAGGGCATGCAGTACTAGCGTAGCCATGAAGACAGCACAACAAGCAGCCAGAAGCAGAATGTTACAACGTGGCTATTCAGCCAAATTGTTGGACTCTGCATTAGCTAAAGCCAATGCTAAAAATAGAAATGATCTGCTCAACACACAAACGGAGAAAAGCCTCCATCAACATCAAAATCAGTGGGCAATACCCATGATGTTGACAGCACAACAAATAAGACCCCATCATGTAGGTTTATTTCGACATTTAGTAGACAGGCTAAAGCGATAAAAGGCATTATAAATGCACAATGGCCAATCGTTCTGACTGACACTGTCCTGGCCCAAACATTACCCATTAGGCCAAACTACACTTATCGCAAAGCTAGATCCATGCGAAGTGATTTGGTGAGGACTAGTCCAGAACAAGACATCAACAAGAACTGGCTCACGGCCAGTACAGGCTTCTTCAAATGTAATACATGCTGTGCATGTAAGTTTGGTGTTAACACCAAAACATACATTGATGGTTTCTCCAATACACCAGAGAAATTAAAGGGACACTACACATGCCGCACGGACTATGCGGTTTATGTGCTGCAATGCGGTTGTGGTCTCCGATATGTAGGGAGCACGAAGCTCTCAGTCCATCAATGAATACTGCAACATTTGCGGGCCACTGTGAGTTCAGATATCACATATCCAGTGGCACGCCACATCAATGATGAGCATGGCGGTAACGTGAATATGTTACAATACTTTGTAATTGACAATGTGCCCCTTAATAAGCAAGGTGGTGATCGCGAGAAAAGTCTGCGACAATTAGAGACCAAATATATCCTCAAGCTCAATTGCAAGACACCTAATGGGTTAAATATCTGTGAGGATATTCATCATTTCCTGTAGAATCATTGGTCCTAATTCTACAATGAGATTGTATCTCTTTAGATCTTTTCTGATTTTTTGCTCTATAACATACTGCAGTATTCCTATGTAAATGGTATATTTTTGTATACATAAATTCGCTGTATATATGGTATGATTGACTAGAGTGGTTCTGACGCCAGACCTATTCCCTGGAGCCTTACTTTCCATGAATAACACAAACTGTCAATATTCTTATAAAGGCTGCCCACCTTGTGAGTTGTGTCTATATTTGAAACCCTTTTGCTCTTAACAGACACATTTTTGTGCTTCATTGGATTGATAGATATTCGCCACAGTAATAATAACCTTGTTTATGGGTGATATCTATAATCCTCCAAATAGTTTTATTCTATGCTGATCCTTCTCAAACCAGTTCATTTCAGTGTTTGTCCAACACTTACTGGTTTAGTATGATGTTTATTAGAATAACCTTTTACCACACGAAATATTATTTGCACTTTGGTATCACTGTACACTTTATTATTTTTTTGCTGCGAATTCAGTGTGGGGTCATAGACGTCCTTTTTCGATAACCAATTGGTAAGGTCTATACAGATAAGTTCACCTGAAGCTGGCTTTAGGCTTTTCATGGTGTGACAATCATATTTATGCATTTGGGCATTGGATCTGTGATTAGTGTCATGTGCTTAATACTCTTCTTAAAAACGTTTATGAACTTTATTGTCTGAATACAAGTATATAAAGCTATGATTCCAGTACCTACAATGTTTGATTGTATGATTATATGCTTCAACAGAACACTAATATTTGTACATTTATGGGTTTTTTTTGTAGTGAAATAAGGCTTTAATTCCAGATTTGGTACCGCAAAATTTATATTTTGGTATGGACAATCTAACAACCCTAAGGACATTTGTATTGGTACAAACAATTACTCGTGACGCCACTTATTAGACAACAACATCTGTCGTTTTCCAAATTGTCATAATTGTATTAGGACAGATAATATTTGCAAATCAATTGATATAATGTAAATAACTAATACGATTTGATGATGTTTATAAATGCATTTGTGCAGGTATGATTATTATTATTATTTTTTTGGGAAACAGACTTGTAGTTTATATCGCAGTATGTTTTCACTTTTCACTATGTGTGTAGTTCAAGTAATCACCTGAGCACAATCACTAATGTATTTATATTCAGTTGTTTGAGCAGCGAGGTTATGTGAGCAAGGCTACACGTTAGCCAAAACGCGTCATCCTGCCCGACATCTCGCACCATTTATAATTAAATAAAGTCACTGCAGCCAGCAGTGTATGCTGATTTCGGAGTCCGTGTCTTTCTCTGTTTGGTGGTTACAGGCGCCGGAGCGGTAATTGGATATATATATGTATATATATATATATTTTTTTTTTTCCAATGGTCCGAGCCTTTTAGGAGTCACTCAACAGCTTTCCCATTTCCTCTGCATTCTGAAAACAATTCTGGTAGACCTACGCGTTTCGAGGCCGATTTGCCTCACTAATTAATTAGACCCTGGTGGGCTGCGCTGAACGCGCTGTGATGATAGAAACACGCTGGGACATGTAGTCGTTGAAGAGTCATTATTTCGCCATTAGTGGGCTCTATGCGCCAGCATTGAAAGCATGTTATCTTTCTGTAGTAGAATCACAAAGTATAATAAATATGTCCACAAATCCTTACAGATAGCTGAAAAATGCACTCGCTGGATTATTGAATTTACCAAAGTCTTTTAATTTTCAAATGATCCCAGGTTTCCAGGTTTCCAGGTTTCCAGGTTTCTTCAACCTGGGAACGTTTGAAAATTAAAAGGCTTTGGGAAATCCAATAATCCTGCTAGTGCGTTTTTCATCTATCCGTAAGACATTTGAGATGTCATCAGTGATGTCACTGACCCTGTCATGAATGATGTAATATGTGACATCATCAGCAGTGGATTGCGGGTGCGCGAAATATAATTAGTACAACTAACTATATAGGAGCAATTTCAATGGTTTTGTATGAGTGAAATGTGCAGCTAACTATAACACCCCTAAAACTTATAGTTTTTTTAGTGAATTTCAAAGGTTTTTTAAATGCTAATTCCTAACTATATAAGGCCTGAAACCTATGTTTTTTTCAGTCAATTTCAAAGGTTTTTTAAATGCTAATTCCTAAGTATATAAGGCCTGAAACCTATGTTTTTTCAGTGAATTTGCAAGGTTTTTTAAATGCTAATTCCTAACTATATAAGGCATGAAACCTATGCTATTTTCAGTGAATTTGCAAGGTTTTTTAAATGCTAATTCCTAACTATATAAGGCCTGAAACCTATGTTTTTTTCAGTGAATTTCAAAGTTTTTTTAATGCTAATTCCTAACTATATAAGGCCTGAAACCTATGTTTTTTTAGTGAATTTCAATGGGTTTTTTAATGCTAATTCCTAACTATATCAGGCGTGAAAGCTATGGTTTTTTCATTTAATTTCGAAGGTTTTTTAAATGACAATTTTTAAATGTATTAATTGTTATTTTTTTTATACTGATTTACTACATTTTTGCAGGCAGGTGTTCAGAGGGCACGCCCCCTTTTTACAACACTCTGCAGCCCAGCTCCATGGCGCTTACTGGAGATACCTGTTGGACTAGTTGCCCTCTAGGGGACCTCTGGATTGAAGAAGAATTAATTCCCCAACTTAAAACACGCCACAGGGAAGTGTAATGAAGCCACGCCCCTTTTTACACCTCTCTGCAGCGCAGCCCCCGGGCGTGTTTGCAGAGGGGGAACTAATTCCCCTTGCATAATGGTGGTCCCTGTGGGCCAACTAGCCCACCTGGAACCTTCAGTATGCACCAGGGGGCTTCGTTGCAGAGAGGTCTAATGAGGCCACACCCTTTTTTACACCTCTCTGCAACACAGCCCCCCGGCGTGTTTGCAGAGGGGGAACTAATTCTCCTTGCATACTGGGGGTCCCTGGGGGCCAACTAGCCCACCTGGAACCTGCAGTATGCGCCAGGGGGCTACATTGCAGAGAGGTGTAATGAGGCCACACCCTTTTTTACACCTCTCTGCAATGCAACCCCTGGCGCATTTGCAGAGGAGGAACTAATTCCCCTTGCATACTGGGGGTCCATGTGGGCCGACTAGCCCACCTGAAACCTCTAGTATAAGCCAGTGGGCTGCATTGCAGAGAGGTGTAATGAGGCCACACCCTTTTTTACACCACGCTGCAACGCAGCCCCCTGGCGCGTTTGCAGAGGGGGAACTAATTTCCCTTACATACTGGGGGTCCCTGGGGGGCAACTAGCCTACCAGGAGCCTCCAGTATGCGCCAGGGGTCTGCTTTGCTTTGCCCCGGAGGGCGGCGGTCCCCGGGGCAGTGTGAAGGGGATTGGCCACCCCCCAACACTTCTTTATCACTATGCCCCCTTGATTTGGTCCCCCTGGGGGGTAATTTTTAAATAAACATTCCAGGTTTTTTTCAAAAAACATTTTTGGCCTTGGGCGTCCTTGTGGGACCCCCTGAGCAGGCCTAGGGGATCAGGGTGCTTCTAACCTGCCCCCTTTTTTTCTGCATGTTTGTTTTCCTGCTTTCATGTGCCTCGGTCTACCTAGCACAAGATGGATGCCAACACTTCCTGGTTAGAAGTGTTGACAGCCAATGAGCATGCTGCTTTCTCTGGAAGGCATGCTGATTGGCTGCCACTTGTATACGGTTTGAGGCAGGGTTCGCTTTCATCGAAGCTGAGAGTTCGACTACGGCTTTTTCTAATTTTGCCAGGGTATCTTGAATGGGTGAAAGGGATTTGTGTAAGAGGTTTCCAATTTTTTCTAGCAAGTCTAGATTGTAGTTACAGTCAGTTTCATTTATTGGGGAGTCCTCAGATACTATCACTAAGTTCCTGGTAGGTGAAGCATCGTGGTGTATACTCACAGTATGCCTACTCTGATTTCCCAGCAGAGGGGGACTGAGTGTGTTTCCTATTTCCTCTGTAGCGGGTGGAGTTTGTTTACTCATTGGTGTTTTATTTGTCGCTACATGAATCTTCTTCTTTTTTATAGCACCCTCCCTCCTCCCTCTTGCCTGTCTTACCTCTTCTGGTGTAGGGTGTGGAACTAAGTCTGGAGTTTTTTCTAGGTCAGAGTCAGCTGTTAATTGGGATTCTGAGAGTTGTGACACCGATAGGTCAACTATGTTTGGAAGACTCTGCCTCTTGTTGGTCCCACCCTCGCTCTGTCTATGATCTTTGGTAGGAACTGGCGTTCTGGCGGTTGCTAGGTGACCCATTGAGGATCGTCGAGCCTCCAGGAGGTCTTGGGATACTCTCCGTTCTATGAGTGAAATACTCTGATCTATAAAGGTGTTAGCTTTTGTTATAAAACTGTCTATAGGGCCAGTTAGTTGTCCTTTTTTTGCCGCAGTCTTACTTCTGCTTCCCCTTGGAGACATGTTTATGGAAGTGGGGATACTTTGTGATATGTTTTTGAGCTAGGAGTTAGGGGGGTGGCCCAGCCCGGCTCTAACCGGCCTCTAACGGCCTAGAACGGCCCGCTCTTTGCCCGGTCTTCGCCCCGGGCTGCGACCCGCGCACGTCCCGCGGTACGCGTAGCCAGGGGCGCTTATAAATGACAGGGAGGTGTGGCACTGGGAGGGGGCGCGGCTCGGGCGGGAAGAGGAACCAGCTGGTGATGTTTGCAGGTATGCTGGTCCTCGCAGTCCCGCTCGCCGTGCCTCTCACCTCCTCTGCGGCCAGGAACGTAGGTCAATCCGCCCAGAAGTCCAGGGCAATGCAGGGATCTTTAAGAGCTACTCCAGTAGTGTGGAACAGAATGCAGGTCACAGAGTCTCTATCGAGCGGCTCCCGCGAAGCGGGGGCCGCCTGAAGTAATGAGCACACAGGCGGGAGGTGTGGCACTGGGAGGGGGCGCGGCTCGGGCGGGAAGAGGAACCAGCTGGTGATGTTTGCAGGTATGCTGGTCCTCGCAGTCCCGCTCGCCGCGCCTCTCACCTCCTCTGCGGCCAGGAACGTAGGTCAATCCGCCCAGAAGTCCAGGGCAATGCAGGGATCTTTACGAGCTACTCCAGTTGCGTGGAACAGAATGCAGGTCACAGAGTCTCTCTCGAGCGGCGCCACTGTCTGTCAACACTCCAAACCAGGAAGTATTGGCAGCCATCTTGTGCCTCGGTAGAACCAAGGCACAGGAAAGCAGTGAAACAAAGGTGGAAAACACGCAAAGGGGGCAGGGTAGAAGCACCCTGACCCCCTAGGCCTGCTCAGGGGGTCCCACAATGAACCCCAAGGCCCCCCCAAATTTGTTTGGGGAAAAATCGCGGGGTACGCGCCCTGTACGCGTACCTCCGCTTAGGTAAGCGTAAGGTGCGCGCACCCCACCATTTTTTATTTATTTATTTATTTTTTTGGGCCTGCGGAGTCCTTGTGGGACCCCCTCAGCAGGCCTAGGGGGTCAGGGTGCTTCTACCCTGCCCCCTTTTTGAGTTCTACACGTTTGTTTTTCTGCTTTCCTGTGCCTCAGTCTACCGAGGCACAAGATGGCTGCCAACAATTTCTGTTTTGGAGTGTTGACAGACATTGGCAGCCAATCAGCATGCAGCTCACGCACGTGAAGGTCCGGGCACTTATGCATACGGTGCGACGGTATGCGTACGGTGCACGCTTACAGATATATACATTTTTTTCCTTTTGATTTTCTCAGCAACTACTGGAGGGATTTACACCATTTAAGCAAAAGGGCAATCTGCGAACCGAACTCTACTTCTCTGCCAAATTTGGTGTAATTCCATTCAGCCATTCAGGCTGTAGCCTTGTCTAATCGTCCTATGGAAAATAACATGGGGAAAACACGTTTTGGGACCCCCTTTTTTCTCAGCCCCCACTTGACGAATCCCCCCAAAACTTTCAGGAAAGGAGCGGAGCGGAGCGGGCCATCTTCTTTGAGAAATTCGCGAAGATTCATCAACCGGCGCCATCATTCCCAATAGAATGTTGCGGATTTCCTATGGAAAGTAGGTCCTAACTATTTATACCTACTGGCGACCGCCAGTAGGTAATATATATATATTCTCCTTGACCCTCCATCGTAACCTCCGAGTGAAATCACGTTGTCACTGTACCTGCGTCTTAAAAAAATTTCAAACCACGGAGGCTGATGTGAAGAAAGAAAGGGACTTTAAGTTGGAAACTTTTTCATTTTTAGTGTGTTTTCCCTCTTCTCCTGCACCGAAGTAGCAGCTTGCGGTATTATGGGACTGGTAGTCCCTAGGTGAATTATGTGAGCAGTGCTAACGAGGTGCAGGTGGGCCAACCACCACATGGGAAGGAGGAGCCAGCCTTAAAAAGATTCACAAGAGGGTGACACACTACTTGGGACTGCAGCATTTGATAAAAGCATCGCGCCGAAAACGGTCATGCAAGCCTCCCAATTAAACAACTAAAGAAGCCCTGCTGTATCCTGTGTTTCTCTGCACCGTAAGGAGAAGTTGTTTTCATATATATATATATATATATATATATATATATATATATATATATATATATATATATATATATATATACAAGAGTGAAAAACGTGAAAAGGGGGCAGGTTAGAGACCCCCTGACCCTCTAGCCCTTCTCAGGGGGTCCCAGAAGGACCTCCAAGGGCAAAAAAAAAAATGTTTTTTTGAAAAATCAAGGGGTGCGTGCACCCCGCGATTTTTTAAAAAAATGTTAAAAAATGTTTTGCCCTTGGGGGTCCTTCTGGCACCCCCTGAGAATGGCTAGGGGGTCAGGGGGTCTGTAACCTGCCCACTTTTCACGTTTTACACTCTTGTTTTGGGCTCTCTTGTGCCTCAGTTCTCCTGAGAAACAAGATGGTGGCCAACACTTCCTGGTTTGGACAGTTTGGAATGTTGACAGACGACTGCAAGCCAATCAGGGGCGCGCTAGCGCATGCCAGGGTGCTCGCACGGTGCGCGTACGGTGCCCCGTCTATAGATATATATATTTTTCTAATTTGATTTTCTCAAAAACTACTGGAGGGATTTACACCATTTTACCAAAAGGGCGTACGGCATACCAGACCCAACAATTTTGCCAAGTTTGGTGTAATTCCGTTCAGCGGTTCGGGCTGTAGCCGTGTCTAATCGTCCTATGGAAAATTGCATGGGAGAAAACACGTTTTTGGACCCCCCTTTTTTCTCGGCCCCCGCTTGACAAATCCCCCCGAAACTTTAAGGGAAGGAGCGTAGCGTAATGGGCCATCTTCTTTGAGAAAATCGCGTACATTCATTACCCGGCGCCAAAGTTATTCCCAATAGAATGTTGCGGATTTCCTATGGAAACTAGGTCCTAACTATATATACCTACTGGCGACCGCCAGTAGGATATATATATATATATATTTTTTTTTTTTTTTTTTCAATCTAAGAAAACACAGCACACACATGTGTAACTGCAGAGATTTACTTCATTACAGCACAATCTCCACCACTACCATCACCCACGTTTCGACCAAGAAATGGTCTTTCTCACGGTCAATGGAATTAGTGAAGTGACTTTAAAATTATAAAAACATAGTCATGCTTTGATCCTGGGGCGAATTGATAGAATAGTCATTGTTTGACTTAACAGATACATTTGCTACCATGCCAGAAAATATTAGCATGTATTATTCCTGTGTTCTCTCTCTTTCTCTCCTCTCTCCCCCTCTTTTCTCCTTGATGATATTCTCAATTTTTCTGAACCTTATCTCCTGCATGCTCTAGATGTAATTCAGTAATTGTAGCAATATAAGAAGGTCATCATGACTATGCTTTTATCATTTTAATGTCACTTCACTAATTCCATTTTTATATATCTCTTTTAAAACAGATGAAAAGGAAGGGGCCCAACCACTGTATCCACTTTCACGGGCACTCCTACCCTTTTCTACGCAGAATCACCGAGAACGTTATCACAGTAAAGCAACTTGCAGCACCCGGGTTGTATGCATGCACAGATAGCACTATAAATTTTTGAGTGCAAGAAACAAACACAATTGGTCGTGAAATTAGTCACTATGGATGTATACAATTCCCATTGTTGCCTTTATAAGCAGTTTGGTCCAATGATATGCGCGACAGACATGAATGATATAAGATGTATAAAGTTGATGTTTGACAGATTGCCGTGACATGAGTACAATGGTATTTCACCTGATAACTGGTACCAACTAAACAGCCTTTGATGTGGTTTATCAATATGCCTTAACCAAGTGGTATTTTACCTGATAACTGGTACGCTATGTTAGCTCGCTACTATGTGATCTAGAACGCTTATAGGCAGCATGGCACAACTTTTATGTAAATAGGCTTCTAAGTATCAGAACTACCAAGTCCACAACGAGGGCGATATGATATATGTGCTACACATCACGTCCCGTCTTTGTAACCCCGAAGGCTGCCATACATAAAGCAGGGTTGCTAGCGTAAGAACTACAAAGTCCACAGCACGGGCTATATGAAACACGCTCGATATATCAGGCGCGCTTTCCAAGCAATGAGAGTAACACAAGAGAATGCCTGATGGCATGCTGGTACATGTGGTTCCAATGGTGACCATTAATTAAAACCCGTCGTAGGCTCATTGTTTCTGTGTACTTTTTAGAGCATTGTTCAGCCTGTAGTAGGTAGGATCAAAAGACTGCAGGCTGTTTAAGCGCTGGGGCTGCACACTTGTGGAACGAAAACAGTTTGCATTCCAAGCCTTTCCAAAAGTACACAGAAACGACAGGTTTTAATTAATGGTCACCATTGGAACCACATGTACCAGCATGCCATCAGGCATTCTCTTGTGTGTCACGCCCACTGTGGGTGGTGTTCTCAATAAAACAAAGATGACAACCAAGAAAACACTGGTGAGCCCTCATTGTAACTGTGCAGTAGCCCAGGAAGAAGAGGCGTTCTGCCTCGAAACGCGTCGGCAAATGGAACAATGATATGGATCCAAAAAACTGCAAGCAGCCTCGAGGTGCAGATCGGATGACAGGGGCTGCGTCGTGGGCCCTCTCTGAAGCTTAAGGGCGTTTGGTGTGAACATATATATATATATATATGTATAATCGATTATGGGAATACCTATGGAATACCTATGGTTTTAGAGGATGTTTCTATTTTTATATTGTACATAATATATAAATTTATCAAATATATATTTTTATAATGTGAGATATATATATTTTTGTATGTTATGGTATTTTCATGAAAAATGTTGTAAATATATACATATCTGACCTAAACTATTTAGCTTATATGCACGGGAACCTAATTGCATATGGTAATGTACTCTTTTACCAATGAACTGGCATTTATGCAGTTATAATGTATTTTGTTCAATGGACAAATTATACTATGGATTTGGTAAAGTTTGTGGTGTTGATACTACAATACCCAGCATGCATTGGCATGTAGTATTTCTTCTATCTTTGCACTGGGAATAGGTGAAAGCATCACTTCTAAAAGTATAAAAATAAAAAGCGGACTATTTGTTTGTCAATTGAGAAAGAATACAGAGGTATTCGAAACGCGTCTGACAATTTGAGAACAAAATAAAGACCTGCTAGATCCACGCAAAACTGGAGTCTGTATCCGTTTCTTTGGCTGTGTTCCGGCTGGGCGCTTCAAGGGGATTCGGAGATACTGGATATATATATATATATATATATATATATATATATATATATATATATATATTCACGCTGCCGATTCTGTCAATTACGAACAGAAATACGGGCACTCAGGAAGCATACATCGATAATGATTTATTCAGCAAAGGTCATACCTTTGCTGAATAATTCATTTTCGATGTATGCTTCCTGAGTGCCCGTATTTCTGTTCGTAATTGACGGAATCGGCAGCGTGAATTTACTCACGGCAAGCACCGCTGCGTTCGGGCACCCGCCCGGGAGTGCAGAGTGAAGGTGCAGTCTGGAGCGTTATATGTATATATATATATATATCCCACGCACCGAATCAAACCAAGATGAGATTCTTGAGCCACACTGGTTAGAAGGTAAAGGTTATTTATTCAGCAGCACACATGCGTTTCGACCACAGCCGTGGTCTTGATCACATGATTCCCAGCCAGGGTCAAGGAGTTTTTGAAGAGGCATTGTTCTACATCACACACAACGTGAAAAAATACACACGATAAACAATCAACAACATCATTTCCTTCTACTTATGATTCATCATTGAAACAGTACTGGATTTTGTTAATAATCGAAGCAGCATCGCAATTCCTCTAGAGAAAAGTTCTCAACAAAAATCTATTTGTTTGTCTTTGCACCAGATTCAATAAAGTTGTGTGCCCAACAGAGGCAATTTTATTAGTTATTGCATCCAAGGTCAAAGTGACAATATCATCATTTAATAATACATTACATGCATTGAAAACATTGATTTGACTTTCACAATGTTTTTACCTTAATGTTCATAGTAATGTATTGCGTCCATTAAATCATTGTAATGGCTAAGTCTACAGAGAGCAGACCTGCAACAAATTGATGTATAGTACCTGGTTTGTTCACGACAAATGGTGAAGAATTCTTAATAAAGAGTTCCCCATTGTTGCCTATGTAGTGAAAAGCAAACCCACAAAACATCCAGGTATTGTACCCATATCTAATTGATCGGCTACGTGCAATTACAGTCAAAATACGTTTCTGCGCACTTTCACTGTGTCCCAGTGGAAAGTGTGTGCGCACTCTGAGTGCGTGGAGTAAGGTTGGCCTGCCCTCCCATAGGAATGCATGGGGAATGTCTGTGTCCCTGGTAGTTTCTGATGCGTGAGGTGTGCAGGCTCGAGTTTGGTATGTGCGAACTCGTGAGATTGAATGCTTCGCAATGATGTATGTGGTATGATTGTGTCTAGTGTGGAAGTGCCACTTCTAGACATGGCTGTGCGTGTGTAGTGAGTGTGCTGACACGTGATTGGCTGGAGCCTGGCTACAGGATGTCTGGATGGGCCTGCCCAGTGGTGAGTGTTGAGATCAGCATGCTGATGGCTGGGGAGGAGTGCACCTGGTTCCTGAATAGGGCTGGGCTTTCCCCACACAATGCTGGCTCCGCCCCCTGTGGTGCGTCTAACGACCCTAGCCCTGCCATTGAATAGAGTGAGGCGCTGAGCACATCAAGAGTGCTCACCAAGCAGCTGCGACTGGTTTTCCCCCTCACCCTGTGCCAGAACAAAGGATTTAGTAGTATAAGAAGGGGCTGTGTCCCCTAACAAGATGTTCTCTGCCGGGATCCTTTTGCTGAGGGGGCTGTTGCTGCTGGGCGACAGGAGGACCGCCACTGGTGACTGCCCCCCTGCCTGGAGGCCCAGTGAGCTGACTCTGGGCCCAGCCTTGCCCCCCCCTACCTTCCTGAAGGACTTGTCGCTACCCTTTGGGGCCTCCTCGCGCTGGGGAGCGCTTTGCCCTGGCCCCTGAAACCTTCTAGCGCTGGGGAGCGCTTCATTTTTGCTTCTAGCGCTGGGGAGCACTTACTCTGCTGCTAGCGCTATGGAGCGCTGTAATTATCCCCCCTTCTAAGAGGTAATTCGAGGCACGGGTGCTCACCCCGCTGAGCCTGCCGCTTATTGCCCTTTTGGGTGCCTTATTGATTTATTTTGACGGGAGCCCACCCCGTATTGAGGAGAAGAAACCACCGCCGCCGGCCCAGGCCACCGAAGAAACCGAAACCGGAAGTCAGGCTGAGGAGTGCCTGAGGTGGGGCGGGACTTCCGTTTGTCTGGAGGAAGCCCCGTGCCCACTTGACTGGCCCGGAAGCAAACAGAGACCGGCTGGAGAGCCCCGCCGTGCAGCCCAGGGACAGAGAAGTGCTGCGGTCACTGGCGGGGCTCCTGTGTGGTGGAGAGAGCCCCGTAGCCCGAGGAGCAGTGCCAGAGAGTCCCCGCAGTCCCGGTGTGTGTTAGTGGAGCTGCCCGGGAGGAGGGGTGTGCAAAGCCAAAATCTCGTGGAGTTGGTGCAAGGCTCAGGGGCTTTTTTTTCTCATTAAGTAGAGCGGCCCTGAAGGCAGCGGGACGCTCCCTCCTTGCCCTCGAGTCCAGAGGGGCTCAGGGGGCATATTTATTTGGCGAGCCCAAGAGGCTGCTGGGCACCACTGCAGTTTCGAGCCCCCCCTCCGAGCGGGGCTCCTACATTACGAGGGCTTCGGGCCCCATTTCCAGGAGAGGGGGAGTCGGGGCACATTGCCGGTGCCCACCCCCCTCCTCCAGCACCCCGGGGCATTGCTTAGTTTTGCGAGCCCAGAGAGGCTCGTGGGGGCATATTTATTTCCGGGAGCCCAGAGAGGCTCAAGAGCAGTTTCTTCTTTCTCCCCCAAGCGGCCCCAAGTGTTGACGAGCCCAGAGAGGCTTGTGGAGGCACATTTATTTGTCTTGAGTCCAGGAGGGACTCCAACGAGGGGCACTTCATTATTTAAGAGCCCAGAGAGGCTCAGGCGACCTTGCTCTGTGTAGAGCCATGAGTGCTCTAGGGGCATCAGTTATTTTGAGCCTGAGAGGCTCCTGAGGGGCCAGTCCTTTGTTTAGAGCCCAGAGGGCCTCAGGGGACATTCAGTTGGCCAGAGCCTGTGAAGCTCCAGCATTGGCCCCATCATTGTCTACACAGCTGCCCTGCACTTCGTGGGCAGCTGCCACGTTTAGGCACCCCTGACACTGGGACACAGGGCGTCCTAGCCCCAACAAGGCCAGCTGGCCTATGGACAGTCACAGGTGGTGACTTATGTGAGTTTGGTGCAATTGTTCTTTGCTGCACCTCTGAATGTGTTTTTATGCGTCATGTGCCTTGTTTTACACCGCTGAATGTAGGTTCTGCATCATGTGTTTACCTTCCCTACACCTCTGAATGTGTTGTGATGCATCATGTGTAATGTGATTATACCCCTACAGGTATTGTGATACTTAGGTGGTGGTTCTTGCTAGTACAGGTGGTGCTAGTGAGGTCCTGGTTCCCTGCGGGACCTGTTCCTAAGGTGGTTAGGGTTGCGTAGGTGGTACTTAATCTTTACCAGTAGTTACTGGTTGTGTGCTTTATGTTCTATTTTGTGCTACAGTGATTTATATTGCATGTTCTAAGTGCTAATTCTACCTAGTGCTAAGTTCTAAAAGTGCTGATTCCTGACAGTGGTCCATGTGGCCCTGTCTTGTACATATCCCCTGCAAATTCTGCCAGTGCCTGTTGGCACATTGTAAAGTGTGTGTTTTTATCTAATGTGTTTTGGTATAATACAAAGGCTATTTTTATATATAACCTTGTGTGGAGTTTCCTTTGTGGTGGGCCTTGTGTGTTGTTTCTGGGGTGCGAGCGCAAATACTTAACTCACATAGCCTCCAAGTTTAGCCTTGCTGCTCGCGCCACGTTACCTAAAGGGTGAGCAGTGGTTATCTTGGTGTGTAACTCCCTTGCCCTGACTTAGGAGTGGTGGTCTCTGACTGACTTTGGCGCAAGCCCTGGCCAGCCAGGGATCCCATAGCTAACATTGGTGGCAAGCGGTGCGGATCCGGATTTGTGTTTGTGTTGTACCGCAGTGGCAACTGGCCGCACTACAAAACTCTGCATTTTAGATGACCACATTTTGGGGATTATTGTTTTTTTGAAGTTCCATTATTTCTTCTCCTAAGAGTGTCATTTTCAAATAGTGTCCAGTGCATTTGTTCCCCCGTCCCGGGCCCAGAGTTTGGTACCTGTGTCACTTATGGTCAGGTTGAGAAATCAGGGGTGGTAGAAACTGCCTTAGTAGTCCGAGGGGGGGTTGTGTGTGGATGAATGGTGTGTTGCCTTGGACAAATGAGTGTGAGTTCTCTTTGATAGGGAGCTTGCTGAAGACTTTTAATTGTGTACTCTTGCTTCAGCTCTGACTGTTAGGTCCCCTGTGTTGCACGTGTCTGTGAACATCCTGCCAAGATGGAATCTTCTTTTAACCTCTGTGGCCTGTTTAGGTACAGTATGCATGAGTTGGTGCAGTTTTGCGAGGAGAGAGACATCACAGTGAATGAGTCAGACACCCAGTCCAAGCTTAGGGATAACCTGATCCTATGGCAGAAGGATGACCTGGAACGTGAGCACAGTGAGAAAGAGAGGGCCCGGGTCGCACGCCATGAGGGTGGTGGGTCTGAGGGGAGCCCTGAAGAGTCTGAAGAGGAGGTTGAAAATGACAGTGGATGGGCACCAGCAGAAAGTGAGGACCCCATAGATAGGGAGACCCTTGCTGGGTCCAGCGTAGGAGGCAGCGCCTCATCCCTTTCCCTGTCCCCAGAGGCGAATAGTAGATTAGCCTTAGAGGAGAAGATGGCGTTATGGGCTCATGAGTTGGGTCTTAGGACATTGGCCCTTGAGCAACAAAGGCTAGAGACTGAGAAGGTCTTAGCGCAGGAGAGGATAGAGGAGGCTGAGAGGGCCTTCACCAGAGAGAAGTTAGCTCTGGAGGGTAGACTATCCCCTGCTCGCAGTTTTATTTTTCTGGGCTCCCCAGGGAGGGTTGAGTCCAGTGGTGGCAGCTATATAGAGCCCAGTGCAGAAAGTCCCATTCCCAGTTCCCAGAGTCTGTTACCTGTTTCCCCAGAGGAGGAGTTAAGGCTGAAATTCAGGGGCAGTAGGAAACTGTCTCACCAGTCTTGGGAAGAGTTTGTGGTTGAATGTCAAGGTGCACTGCCTGATTGGTTAGAGGTTCACATGGAATCTGAGTTTGACAAGCTATTTGATCTGGTTCTAAGAGAGCAGGTGCTCAGTAGTTGTTTGCCAGAGTTGCGCCAACAAGTGTTAGAATGTGGGTTGACTGATCCAGACACCCTTACAGAAGAAGCAGAGCACTGGGAGAGTGCCAGGGGTTCTGTAGAGCCATTGGAGAGTAAGTCGAACAGTAGTGGTACAGGTATCTTCCAGCCCAGCGTGGTGGAAGAGGCTCAGTGTAGCCCAGCTAGGTCCCAGTATAGTGAGAGGGGTGGAGAGGCTGACTACCTGGCTCAGTGGAGCAGGAGTCAGTGGGAGGCTGAGAGTACCCAGATGCCCGAAGCCCTATCTCAGAACCTGGGTGGTTTCTTGAGGGAACACCGGGTTGGGGACCAAGGCTGTCCTGTTAGTACACTTGAGGAGGATCCCCTAGTGTCTAGGGAACCTGGAGCTTCTGTAACTAGAGCTCCAGGGGTTCCAGTGCCCGGCAGTGATACTCCAGGAGGGAGGGCACAGA
The DNA here is from genome assembly GCF_964263255.1 of Lissotriton vulgaris. Lineage (NCBI taxonomy): Eukaryota > Metazoa > Chordata > Amphibia > Caudata > Salamandridae > Lissotriton > Lissotriton vulgaris. Next base: position 27,974 of record NW_028248400.1, on the reverse strand, counting down.
AGTCCGAAGTGAGGAGTGATTGGGGGATGAGTTTCCCAGTGGATGCACCAGTGGACCAGGGACTAGCCAGTTGGGCTAGATCTTCTTGGGGGGACCCGGGTGGCGCCACTTCTGTTCTGGGGGATCTTCACGCACTGTCAGGTGGACAGGGGACGGGAGATCTGTGCCAGACAGACAGTCACATGACACATGGGTCATGTGTCAGCCTTAGGGGGATGGTGTGTGAGTCCCCAGATGTCCTGGAGTTCCAGGCAATTATTCCACCAAAGGTTTTAGACCGGAGGTTGGGAGGCCAGCTTCAGGTTCAGCCTGACCTGACGGGTAGGACGTCTGTAAGCAGCGTCCTGACCGGTTCATCTTCCAGGGGAACCCCTCCAGTTGGGAGGGTGCAGACCTCTAGAAGGGGTTGCAGCGGGTGGGAAAGCCCACCTCTGACCCCGGTGCAACCTGAGGGGTTAAACCCTGGGTTGGAATGGCGTGCTAGGTGTACCCCTCGCCGGAGGAGGAGGAACCCTAGGAGAAGAGGTAGGGAGAGGAGAGCCTTCCCTGAGACTCCTGGTCCGCCTGAGGTTGTAGACCCTAGGCTGGAGATCCAGTGGCAGTCTAACCCTGGATTGCAGACAGGAAGAGTGGAGAGGGGCTACTATGTGCCAGGGGTTACTACCCCCCACTCTGCGAGTAGGCAGGAACCAGTGGCACCTGGGTGGCCTAGGGCCTGGTCCTGGCCGAGGACAGCTGGAGAGTGCCAGTGGGGAAGCCCAGTTAGTCCCTACAGTAGTTTTAGAAGGTACCCCAGGGGTTCGCTGTGGCGTAGAACAGGAGGGTGTCCCTGCAGTTGCGGGCCTGCGTCCGTGTTCTATCGCCCCAAGCAGGGAAGTCCATCACAGTGGTGATTGTTCTCCCCTGCGTTTTGGCTGGAAGGGGGTTGTGTTAGACTTGGCCCTTCTGGCAGGTTCACCCCTAAACTTTTTGCTTTTAATGGTGACCTGATGATGGTGATTTTAGGTTTCTGCGCACTTTCACTGTGTCCCAGTGGAAAGTGCGTGCGGACTCTGAGTGCGTGGAGTAAGTTTGGCCTGCCCTCCCATAGGAATGCATGGGGAAAGTCTGTGTCCCTGGTAGTTTCTGATGCGTGCAGTTTGCAGGCTCTAGTTTGGTATGTGCGAACTCGTGAGATTGAATGCTTCGCAATGATGTATGTGGCATGATTGTGTCTAGTGTGGAACTGCCACTTCTAGACATGGCTGTGCGTGGGTAGTGAGTGTGCTGACACGGGATTGGCTGGATGGGCCTGCCCAGTGGTGAGTGTTGAGATCAGCATGCTGATGGCTGGGGAGGAGTGCACCTGGTTCCTGAATAGGGCTGGGCTTTCCCCACACAATGCTGGCTCTGCCCCCTGTGGTGCATCTAACGACCCTAGCCCTGCCAGTGAATAGAGTGAGGGGCTGAGCACATCAAGAGTGCTCACCAAGCAGCTGCGACTGGTTTTCCCCCTCACCCTGTGCCAGAACAAAGGATTTAGTAGTATAAGAAGGGGTTGTGTCCCCTAACAAGATGCTCTCTGCCAGGATCCTTTTGCTGAGGGGGCTGTTGCTGCTGGGCGCCAGGAGGACCGCCACTGGTGACTGCCTCCCTGCCTGGAGGCCCAGTGAGCTGGCTCTGGGCCCAGCCTTGCCCCCCCCACCTTCCTGAAGGACTTGTCGCTACCCTTTGGGGCCTCTTCACGCTGGTGAGCGCTTTGCCCTGGCCCCTGGAACCTTCTAGCGCTGGGAGTGCTTCATTTTTGCTTCTAGCGCTGGGGAGCTCTTACTCTGCTGCTAGCGCTAGGGAGCGCTGTAATTATCCCCCCTTCTAAGAGGTAATTAGCGGCGCGGGTGCTCACCCCGGTGAGCCTGCCGCTTATTGCCCTTTTGGGTGCCTTATTTATTTATTTTGACGGGAGCCCACCCCGTATTGAGGAGAAGAAACCACCGCAGCCGGCCCGGGCCACCGAGGAAACCGAAACCGGAAGTCAGGCTGAGGAGCGCCTGAGGTGGGGCGGGGCTTCCGTTTGTCTGGAGGAAGCCCCGCGCCCACGTGACCGGCCCGGAAGCAAACAGAGATCGGCTGGAGAGCCCCGCCGTGTAGCCCAGGGACAGAGAAGCGCTGTGGTCACTGGCGGCGCTCCCGTGTGGTGGAGAGAGCCCTGTAGCCCGAGGAGCAGCGCCAGAGAGTCCCCGCTGTCCCGGTGAGTGTTAGTGGAGCTGTCCGGGAGGAGGGGTGTGCGAAGCCAAAGTCTTGTGGAGTTGGTGCAAGGCTCAGGGGCATTTTTTTTCTCATTAAGTAGAGCGGCCCCGAAGGCAGCGGGCCACTCCCTCCTTGCCCTCGAGTCCAGAGGGGCTCAGGGCTCCTGGGCACCACTGGAGTTTCGACCCCCCCCGAGCGGGGCTCCTACATTACGAGGGCTCCGGGCCCCATTTCCAGGAGAGGGGGCGTCGGGGCACATTGCCGGAGCCCGCCCCCCTCCTCCAGCTCCCCGGGGCATTGCTTAGTTTTGCAAGCCCAGAGAGGCTCGTGGGGACACATTTATTTCCGGGAGCCCAGAGAGGCTCAAGAGCAGTTTCTTCTTTCTCCCCCAAGCTGCCCCATGTGTTGACGAGCCCAGAGAGGCTCGCGTGGGCATATTTATTTGTCTTGAGTCCAGGAGGGACTCCAACGAGGGGCACATCATTATTTAAGAGCCCAGAGAGGCTCAGGCGACCTTGCTGTGTGTAGAGCCATGAGGGCTCTAGGGGCATCAGTTATTTTGAGCCTGAGAGGCTCCTGAGGGGCCAGTCCAGAGGGGCTCAGGGGACATTCAGTTGGCCAGAGCCTGCGAGGCTCCAGCGGTGGCCCCATCATTGTCTACACAGCTGCCCAGCACTTTGTGGGCAGCTGCCACGTTTAGGCACCCCTGACACTGGGACACAGGGCGTCCTAGCCCCAACAAGGCCAGCTGGCCTATGGACAGTCACAGGTGGTGACTTATGTGAGTTTGGCGCAATTGTTCTTTTGCTGCACCTCTGAATGTGTTTTTATGCGTCATATGCCTTGTTTTACACCGCTGAATGTAGGTTCTGCATCATGTGTTTTCCTTCCCTACACCTCTGAATGCGTTGTGATGCATCATGTGTAATGTGCTTATACCCCTACAGGTATTGTGGTACTTAGGTGGTGGTTCTTGCTAGTACAGAGGGTGCTAGTGAGGTCCTGGTTCCCTGCGGGACCTGTTCCTAAGGTGGTTAGGGTTGCGTAGGTGGTACCTAACCTTTTCCAGTAGTTACTGGCTGTGTGCTTTATGTTCTATTTTGTGCTACACAGATTTATATTGCATGTTCTAAGTGCTAATTCTACCTAGTGCTAAGTTCTAAAAGTGCTGATTCCTGACAGTGGTCCATCTGGCCCTGTCTTGTAGATATCCCCTGTAAATTCTGCCCTTGCCTATTGGCACATTGTAAAGTGTGTGTTTTTACATAATGTTTTTTGGTATAATACAAAGGTTATTTTTATAAATAACCTTGTGTGGAGTTTCCTTTGTGGTGGGCGTTGTGCTGGGGTGCGTGCGCAAATACTTAACTCACATAGCCTCCAAGTTTAGCCTTGCTGCTCGCGCCACGTTACCTAGAGGGTGAGCAGGGGTTATCTTGGCGTGTAACTCCCTTGCCCTGACTTAGGAGTGGTGGTCTCTGACTGACTTTGGCGCAAGCCCTGGCCAGCCAGGGATCCCATAGCTAACAGTCCTTAATAGCGATTCCTTAATAATCGCTATTAAGGACTCGCAAATCGGGGCATTTTTGAATCTTGGTTGTTTGTCCGCCCGCCACCCTAACGGAGAACGGGCTAGCCCGCCAGAAGTGCAAGGGTCCCGTAGGGGGAATTAGGATGTGCCCGCCACAGTGGCGGGCACATCCTGTATTTTCAGTATTGTGGCCGACGGAGCTCTCTGCACCACCCGCCACAATACTGAAAATGATATGCAGCATTTGCATAACCAAAGCGGCAGGCACCGCGCGTTGCCTGCCACTTTGTGCACCCCCCATTCTCCTTCACTCTGGGGGCCCGCAGGGGCATGCCAATTTGCCCATTGTAATATGGCTGGCGATGTCTAACGGACACCGCCACCATATTAAACGTTTTCCGCCACGGCCGCAAGGTGACGCGGGCGGTGTTTAATATGGTGGGGGGAATTGGGCAGTGGATGCCGGGCGGATTGCCTCCGCCAGGCCGGCAGTGGCTACCACCAGCCTGGCGGAGGCAATCCACCCAACATCCTAATGACCCACTAAGTGTGTTATAAAATCACTATTACAAGTATACAGTTATCCATATAGTGACTCATGCAATCACTAAGTCTTAGGCACACTTAATTAGATGTAACTGTTTTTTTTCAAGTTTAATGGAGATGTATCATTGAGAGAAATATTTCATCACCACCACACCCATAAACATATACACTCACTGAAACAACTGTTATAACATGTAGTCCTAACCTCATATACCTACTGAATGAACTATTCACACATTTTTTGGCAATCACACCCCCCCACCAAACCACATAGACAAATCTTTCACCCATACAAATACTCAGTTAAGAAACCAATAACAAATATAGTCTTTAACATAGCAATTAAGACAAAGCAATAAAGACTTTCACACAGTTTAGTAACTTCACATTATATATAGTGAGACTCTACAAATTATTTAAGGAAACAATAAATGACACTGTTACTAAATCCACCATCCACACATTTATATTTTTATATCCACTCATTCTTCAATCCAAAGTAGTGTATTTATAATACATATTTAAATACCAAAGCAAACCACATTCACTGGATGATGTCATCAGTGATGTCATCATTGATGTCATTTGAGATGTCATCAGTGATGTCCTCAGTGATGTCACTGACCATGTCATGAATGATGTAATATGTGACATCATAAGCAGTGGATTTCGGGCGCGCGAGTTATAGTGAGTACAACTAACTATAACGAGGAATTTCAATGGTTTTTATGACTAAAATGTCCAGCTAACTATAACTGGTGTGAAACCTATGGTTTTTTCAGTGAATTTCAAAGGTTTTTTAAATGCTAATTCCTAACTATAACGAGTGTGAAACCTATGGGGTCTTATTTACGAGCCCCTTGCGCCTCCGGAACATCACTTTTGTGACGTTCCGGTGGCGTAGAAGACTGAGTGATATTTATCAGGCAGGACTAAGCCACTTTTTGTGGCGTAATCCTGCCTGATAAATATCAGTCCCTTTAACGCAGTGTCCTGCGTTAAAGGGGCGTGCAATGGGTGTTGCTGGGGGTGTTCCCAGCAGCATTCATGAACTTGAGTAATTTATAGCATCCTCAAAGGAAGTCTTTCAAAAATTCCAAAGTATAGGACATGATAATCCAAATCCAAATGTTTCTCAAGAAAAGTCATACACCGTGTCCGTGGGTTATATCTGCCCAAACGTCGATATTCCGAATGATTGAAAAGGACTTTTCTTGTGAAACATTTGGATTTGGATTATCATGTCCTATACTTTGGAATTTTTGAAAGACTGACTTTGAGGATGCTATAAATTACTCAAGTCTGCCCGAATTGTGTAGGTAAAATTGCTACCTAGTCACTTTGAATAAGAATGTACTTACGACTCGTCAAACATTTGGAATAAATATCTAGTTATATGACAACAGGATACCGACATAACTTGAAGGAAATAAGAACGCCCTGAATGAAGTTCTGTTGTACAGAACAAAACGCGTCGGCTGGCTGTGGTACATAAACTTAAGGAAAATAAAAGCATTTGACTATACACCAAGATTCAGCGCTTCATAAGGACTCTAAGTGATATGACTTGATTGGACTTGTTGTGCAAGTGCTGCTGTGCCAAACTTTGGAATATTCTCCACTACTCTCTACTACTCACTCTCTACTACTCCACTACTCTCTAATACTCTCTTTCTACTACTCACTCCCTACTACTCACTATCTACTACTCTCTACTACTCACTCTCTACTACTCTCTACTCTCTACTACATAATCTCTACTACTCTCTCTCTACTACTCACTTTTTACTACTCACTCTCTACTACTCTCTACTACTCTCTCTCTACTACTCACTCTTCTACTCACTCTACTACTCACTCTCTACTACTCACTCTCTACTACTCTCTACTACTCACTCTCTACTACTCTCTACTACTCTCTCTCTACTACTCACTCTCTACTACTCTCTACTACTCACTCTTTACTACTCTCTACTACTCACTCTTTACTGATCTCTACTACTCAATCTACTACTTACTCTCCACTACTCTCTACTACTCTCTACTCTCTACTACATAATCTCTACTACTCTCTCTCTACTACTCACTTTTTACTACTCACTCTCTACTACTCTCTACTACTCTCTCTCTACTACTCACTCTTCTACTCACTCTACTACTCACTCTCTACTACTCACTCTCTACTACTCTCTACTACTCACTCTCTACTACTCTCTACTACTCTCTCTCTACTACTCACTCTCTACTACTCTCTACTACTCACTCTTTACTACTCTCTACTACTCACTCTTTACTGATCTCTACTACTCACTCTACTACTTACTCTCCACTACTCTCTACTACTCACTCTCTACTACTCTCTACTACTCACTCTCTACTCTCTATTACTCACTCTCGACTCTCTACCTCTCTCTACTTCTCTCTCTACTAGTCTCTACCTCTCTACCACTACCTCTCTACCTCTACAGCTCTACCTCTCTACACGGACACATATATATACACACACACACACATATATATATATATATATATATATATATATATATATATATATATATATATATATATATATATATATATATATATATATATATATACATATTACCTACTGGCGGTCGCCAGTAGGTATATATAGTTAGGATTTTTTCTCTATGGGATTTTTGAAAATTCTATGTCTAATAACTTTGGCGTTTGTGGACGGAATTGGCTGAAATTTTCAGGAAAATGGAACATTTCGGTTCTGACAATTTGGGGGGGTTTCATCAAGGGGGGGCCGAGAAAAAAGGGGGGTCCCAAAACGCGTTTTTCCCATGTTAATTTCCATAGGGCGGTTGGCCTCACTTTTAGCTCGAACGGCTGAATGGATTTGCACGAAACTTGGCAAAATTGTAGGGACTGTTAGCCCGATGTGCCTTTGCTAGGTCTCAATATATGTGCTCCAGTGGATTTTGAGTAATTTAGGTTCAAAAAAATATATATATCTGGGCGGAGCCTAACCACACATCTGATCTGATTGGCTGTCAGCACTTCATCCAAGAAGTGTTGGCAGCCATCTTGGGACCAATATACATTATAGCACCTCATTAAAAAGCATTGTAGTTAATAGAGGGTTTTAGGACTTTAGTTACATTATAAATCATTTGTTGATGGTACCATACTCGTTTTAGGAATTGTGGTGGGTTCTAAGGTGATTTTACCATGTGAAAAAACCTTCTGCTGTGATATCATGAATATTGTTTGAAAGAAAACTAATATCTCATGCTTTTCCCAAAGTGGTTTGGAAGGGGATCTATAAGCTAAATTGAAAGCATATTTTCTGTAAATTCACATTATCTTTCTCAGTCATGTGAAAATGAAGTCTGACATTCTCAGTAAAACATGTACATCCAACAAGGACAGAGACTGTCAGTTGATTCCTTTGTGTTCTACTGCAGCCTCCTAGAGCGTTCTAAAGAACAACTAGAGCGCTAACAGTCCTACTTATTACAAAGGTATGGCACACCTGAAGCCATCTTGATTGGAATAAAGTGGTAACTCTTAAAACATTTAATTTAAAAAGAAACAACATGAGGGGGTATATTTTGCCATAGAAAGTATGATTAGTGCTGCAGAATGAAAAATTAGGGCACATTTTGAGTGACTTCTCAAATCCTTTTCTATTTCATTAAAACATTCTGACATGCAGTCTCCCAAAATGGCCACCAGAGACAAAAGAGCCCAAATGTAGCCCAAATATCACCCAGATGTAGCCCAAGTATAGCCCAATGCCAGAATGTCCCAGAGTGTTCTAAAGAACAACTAGAGCGCTAACAGTCCTACTTATTACAAAGGTATGGCACACCTGAAGCCATCTTGATTGGAATAAAGTGGTAACTCTTAAAACATTTAATTTAAAAAGAAACAACATGAGGGGGTATATTTTGCCATAGAAAGTATGATTAGTGCTGCAGAATGAAAAATTAGGGCACATTTTGAGTGACTTCTCAAATCCTTTTCTATTTCATTAAAACATTCTGACATGCAGTCTCCCAAAATGGCCACCAGAGACAAAAGAGCCCAAATGTAGCCCAAATATCACCCAGATGTAGCCCAAGTATAGCCCAATGCCAGAATGTCCCAGAGTGTTCTAAAGAACAACTAGAGCGCTAACAGTCCTACTTATTACAAAGGTATGGCACACCTGAAGCCATCTTGATTGGAATAAAGTGGTAACTCTTAAAACATTTAATTTAAAAAGAAACAACATGAGGGGGTATATTTTGCCATAGAAAGTATGATTAGTGCTGCAGAATGAAAAATTAGGGCACATTTTGAGTGCCTTCTCAAATCCTTTTCTATTTCATTAAAACATTCTGACATGCAGTCTCCCAAAAGGGCCACCAGAGACAAAAGAGCCCAAATGTAGCCCAAATATCACCCAGATGTAGCCCAAGTATAGCCCAATGACAGAATGTCCCAGAGTGTTCTAAAGAACAACTAGAGCGCTAACAGTCCTACTTATTACAAAGGTATAGCACACCTGGAGCCATCGTGATGGGAATAAAGTGGTAACTCTTAAAACATTTCATTTAAAAAGGAACAAAATGAGGGGGTATATTATGCAATAGAAGGTATTATTAGTGCTGCAGAAAGAAAAATTAGGGCACATTTTGAGTGACTTTTCAAATCCTCTTCTATTTCATAAAAAAATTCTGACATGCAGTCTCCCAAAATGGCCACCAGAGACAAAAGAGCCCAAATGTAGCCCAAATATCACCCAGATGTAGCCCAAGTATAGCCCAATGACAGAATGTCCCAGAGTGTTCTAAAGAACAACTAGAGCCCTAACAGTCCTACTTATTACAAAGGTATAGCACACCTGGAGCCATCGTGATGGGAATAAAGTGGTAACTCTTAAAACATTTCATTTAAAAAGGAACAAAATGAGGGGGGATATTATGCAATAGAAGGTATTATTAGTGCTGCAGAAAGAAAAATTAGGGCACATTTTGAGTGACTTTTCAAATCCTCTTCTATTTCATTAAAAAATTCTGACATGCAGTCTCCCAAAATGGCCACCAGAGACAAAAGAGCCCAAATGTAGCCCAAATATCACCCAGATGTAGCCCAAGTATAGCCCAATGACAGAATGTCCCAGAGTGTTCTAAAGAACAACTAGAGCGCTAACAGTCCTACTTATTACAAAGGTATGGCACACCTGAAGCCATCTTGATTGGAATAAAGTGGTAACTCTTAAAACATTTAATTTCAAAAGGAACACAATGAGGGGGTATATTTTGCCATATGAATTATGATTAGTGCTGCAGAAAGAAAAATTAGGGCACATTTTGAGTGACTTCTCAAATCCTTTTCTATTTCATTAAAACATTCTGACATGCAGTCTCCCAAAAGGGCCACCAGAGACAAAAGAGCCCAAATGTAGCCCAAATATCACCCAGATGTAGCCCAAGTATAGCCCAATGACAGAATGTCCCAGAGTGTTCTAAAGAACAACTAGAGCGCTAACAGTCCTACTTATTACAAAGGTATAGCACACCTGGAGCCATCGTGATGGGAATAAAGTGGTAACTCTTAAAACATTTCATTTAAAAAGGAACAAAATGAGGGGGTATATTATGCAATAGAAGGTATTATTAGTGCTGCAGAAAGAAAAATTAGGGCACATTTTGAGTGACTTTTCAAATCCTCTTCTATTTCATAAAAAAATTCTGACATGCAGTCTCCCAAAATGGCCACCAGAGACAAAAGAGCCCAAATGTAGCCCAAATATCACCCAGATGTAGCCCAAGTATAGCCCAATGACAGAATGTCCCAGAGTGTTCTAAAGAACAACTAGAGCGCTAACAGTCCTACTTATTACAAAGGTATGGCACACCTGTAGCCATCTTGATTGGAATAAAGTGGTAACTCTTAAAACATTTAATTTCAAAAGGAACACAATGAGGGGGTATATTTTGCCATATGAATTATGATTAGTGCTGCAGAAAGAAAAATTAGGGCACATTTTGAGTGACTTCTCAAACCCTCTTCAATTTCATTAAAAAATTCTGACATAAAGAGGTATGAAATACAGAGAAGTTCACAGTAATAATAATAACAGTAATAATAAATATAACAATAACATGAGATCAAGAGGCACTTTTAGATAACAAGTCTGTTAAAGGGGACCAAAGTAAATCAAGTTTTTTCAACAATGGAATAAAAGAAGCACATGCACGATCTAGTCTATGATGATGGCAGAGCAAATTCCACCAAGCATTATAAACCACGTTTGTAGTGTCTTTCCAATTAGTTGTTATAATTTGAAAAGCGATAGCTATGCAAAGATCAATAAATTTACGAGTATGGAGTGGGACATCCCAAACTGGGGCCAAACCACCCAGGAATACAGAAGAAATAACAAAGGGAACATTAGTAGATAAAATCTTATTAAGTGTAGACCAAATGTGGGACCACATAAGTTGGACCTTAGGACAAAGAAAAAACATGTGAACAAAGTCACCAGGAGTGCATGAACAGGACCAACACCTCTTAGTGTCTAACAATTTAAATTTAAACAAGTCACAGGGAGTATAAAATAATCTATTATAAAAAAAATAAAGGGTTTGTGTGGTACTAGCGGAACGAGAGGTGGAGTGAAGTTTGGACCAAATAGAGTCCCAGGTAAGTGAGGGGAAAGTTTGATTGAGGTCCGATTCCCAGATAAGTTCAAGATTAGTTTTAGGCCTGTCAATAAGTGAGGGAGAAAGTAATTTATAAATAGCAGAGGCCTTAAGGGGAACCTGAAAGTTAGGTGGAGAGGCAAGGAGGGGAGGTGAAGAGGATGAAGGAGTATTGTGTAGGATAATAGTGGGTAGTTTGGGCAGAAGTTCATGAAAGTGTGTGCAGTATGTGTTAGAGATACCGAAGGAGTCACGAAGTGCTGGAAAGGTTAATAAGGAATTGTCAGAAATAAGATGTTGGTAAGTGAGAATTCCTTTGTCAATCCATTCCTTCCAAAAGAGCGCACGATTGCGTAATTTAAGAGATTTATTATACCAAAGTGGGGTATTCATATGAAGAGTAGATGGTACAGAGAATGAACGAAAAAGGGTGAGTGTTAAAGCTTTGGAGTGTTTGAAAATAGGAGAAAGTAGTTTAGGAGGTGGTTGAGTGAGATTGGAGGCAGTAAGGAAGGAGAAGGGGTGAAGTTGAGCCAATTCCAGAGAGCTCCAAGCCGTAGTAGGAGGAGACGAGGTATCAAGAAAAGGCCAAATTTGCTTGAGAGTAAAAGCAGAATGAAAACGTGAGATATTGGGGAAGTTGACACCACCAAGATGTTTCGGTTGTTGAAGACGGAGGAGAGAGACTCTAGCCTTACGCTTATTCCCCTTCCATTCCCCCATTTTCCCCTTTCTTCCCTCTTTCTCTCTTCCTTCCCCACAAAATGAAAAGTTATAAAAGCATTTTTTTCTTTGTATAGCGTTTTCCCCTTTTGGGGCCTTTCTTGTTTATTGGCACATTATTCTCCACAATTATTTTACTTCCTATTGCTCTTTATTTGTGCTATTGTACTGATGTTTTACATTGTTTTCTTCAACTCAATAAAGCTTTTCAAACTTAAAAAATTCTGACATACAGTCTCCCAAGATGGCCACCAGGGACAAAAGAGCCTAAATGTAGCCTAAATATCACCCAGATGTACCCCAAGTATAGCCCAATGACAGAATGTCCCAGAGTGTTCTAAAGAACAACTAGAACGCTAACAGTCTTACTTATGACAAAAGTATGGCACACCAGAAGCCATCTTGATTGGAATGAAGTGGTAAGTCTGAAAACACTCAATTTAAAAAGGAACAACATGAGGGGGTTAATTTTGCCATAGAAAATATGATTAGTGCTTCAGAAAGAAAAATTAGGGATCATTTTGAGTGACTTCTCAAATCCTCTTCTATTTCATTAAAAAAATTCTGACATGCAGACTGAAACATGCACTTTGAATACCAGCAGCAGACGTCCCTGGTGAGCAGTAGCTTTACTACAGTGATCTAATGTGCAACTAGAGTGCTAACATTCAGAATTTATGGCAAATGTGTGACACATCTGAATGCCTTCTTGATGGAACCAAAGTAAACAAGCATTGAAAATGCAATAGATCTCGCCCTCGTTTAAGCTAAAGCCATTCTATTTGTAATGAGGTGGCTTTTTAGCTTTACTTTTATTAGTGTTTTTTCAACTTTCATGTAAATAACATGCATCTGTATGCATATAAGTATATGTATGCATGCATTTATGTTTGTATTTATATAGATATACAGATGATATATGTTTTTTATATGTATGTATATATATATATATTCACTGAAAAAACCATAGGCTATAGACCATATATAGTTAGGAATTAGCATTTACAAAACCTTGAAAATTCACTGAAAAAACCATAGGTTATAGACCATATATAGTTAGGAATTAGCATTTACAAAACCTTGAAAATTCACTGAAAAAACCATAGGTTATAGACCATATATAGTTAGGAATTTGCATTTACAAAACCTTATTTTACTCACACAAAACCATTGAAATTCCATATATAGTTAGTTGCACTAACTATATATCGCGCACCCGCAATCCACTGCTGATGATGTCACATATTACATCATTCATGACATGGTCAGTGACATCACTGATGACATCACTGATGACATCTCAAATGACATCACTGATGACATCACTGATGACAACATCCAGTGACTGTATGTTTCTGTAAAGTTAAAATATGTCTTACATATTGAAGAATGAGTGGATGTATAAGTGTCTAGATGAAGGATTTAGTAGGTGCATGACTGACTGTATGAGTGAGTGATTAAATGTGTCTCACTGAGTGCATGGGTTAGTGACTAAACTGTCTTAATTTGTGCATCATTATGTCTGTTGTTCTGTAAACTGTTGCATGTGTTGATAAGTAGCTATATGAGTAACTATATGGGTTATTGATTGGTTGCCCAAGTATTTGTATGGGAGACTGAGTGTGTGTGTGGGTGGCTGGGAGGTGTATGACTCTGTGCATAGATGTGTGAGCAGTTGATTCACTAGATGTATGGTTTCAAAAGTGCATGTCGAAACAGCTGTATGGGCGGTTGACTGTGTGCATGAGTGTATTGGTGAGTGAATGGATATCTCAGTGCTACATGTCAAAGTAAGTACATATGTAAAACACAGTACATGTGAGAGTTGACATATATAAATAACTGTGCATAAGAGCCAGTGAATGTGTGAGTGGTTGTATGGATCATTGTGAACTTGTATCAGGGATTGTATAAGAGAGTAAATATGTGTTAGTATATGTTTGAATAAGTAAAGTTTGTATAACTGTATAGTTGAGGAAATGGAGGTGTGATTGATTCTTTGCATGACTGACTAGGTGTGTGAGTAACTCCATGGATGAGTGACAGTCTGTGAGTGTCTGTTTACACTGATTGTATCTAAGGTTACATTAGAGTCTGAAGAGGTTCATCGTATTATCACATGAATGATATCATCAGTGATGTGATCAGTAATGTCAAATGAGATGTCATCAGTGATGTCATCAGTGATGTCATTTGAGATGTCATCAGTGATGTCATTTGAGATGTCATCAGTGATGTCATCAGTGATGTCACTGACCATGTCATGAATGATGTAATATGTGACATCATCAGCAGTGGATTGCGGGTGCGCGATATATAGTTAGTGCAACTAACTATATATGGAATTTCAATGGTTTTGTGTGAGTAAAATAAGGTTTTGTAAATGCAAATTCCTAACTATATATGGTCTATAACCTATGGTTTTTTCAGTGAATTTTCAAGGTTTTGTAAATGCTAATTCCTAACTATATATGGTCTATAACCTATGGTTTTTTCAGTGAATATATATATATATATATATATATATATATATATATATATATATATATATATATACATATATATGCTTATGCATTTATATATATGTATGTGTATATATATACATACATATATAAACATATATAATCTGCATATCTATATAAATACAAATATAAATGCATGCATACATTTACATATATGCATACATATGCATGTTATTTACATGAAAGTTTGAAAAACACTAATAAAAGCAAAGCTAAAAATCCACCTCCATACAAACAGAATGTCTTTAACTTAAACGAGTGTGGTACTGAAAATTCTGGACCCATGTTATAAACATCGTCGTATCATGACGATTTTGGTATCAGCAGACCGGTAATGATTTGAATACTATGCATAAGCATTTTCGTCATGTTCGGGTGACGAAATCACCCTGAAATCGAAGTTTTCGTCCTGAACCCTCGGGTTCCATTTTGTGAACGGCAGCCATTTTGTGATTGCCCTCACATAGCCAAATGACTAAGGCCAAAATTCGATCTGAGGGACACGTACACTTTTGCTGACTCCTCTGTGACCTGGGCAAGCTGACTCCACTGCCTGAAGCCAAACCTGTTCGGCCAGTTCCTCTCCCAGTGGCCGAATAAGATTAGTATCGAAGCACAACATGTCATAAACCGTTCATCGCACACAAACCATGCCTAATCTTACACACACCTGTCCCTGTTTCTTCTTTATGACCTGTTTTACGAGGAGGAGGTGCCAGTTTTTATTGGGGGTCCGTCGATATCTGATGAAAGTACTGGGCCTTGCCGGGTAATTGATTATGGACTGGACAAACTGAAATGTGGGCTTGTCATCATGACTCTGCTTTTTCTTTGTAGTGAAAATATGTAAATGGTCAACTGTAAAATAAGGAATGTTTGCCTGGAGCATATTATTTTGTATAAAAAGAGAAGGCTGGCTTTGTAAGATTGAGCAGTCTCCTGAGAATATACACCGTGTTGTACTTCTAGGATACCTGTTACTGGCTGCAGCCAATAAATACGATCTTTGACTTCACCGAGAAGACTCTGTGTTTCTGTAGTCTGAAACAGGAAGGACTCGAAGTCTTTGGGTGTTCTCCCTGGCACCGCTGGGTTCTTCCCGGTACTTCAGTTGGCGCCCAAGGTGGGGCGATTTCAGCGGTACCGGTCCAAGCCAGAGGTTCGTGAGGAGCTTCGTGTGAAAATTCTGGAGGAAGGCCGCCACTTCATCGACCCCTGCATGTCGACGTGGTCCGAAAGTCTTTGCTGCGAGGTTCCCTGCTTTCCGACGGCTACGAAGGACTGCTGCCCTGACTATCACCCTGTTTTGGACCCTTGATGATTGGTAGAGCGAAACGTTAGACGAGTCTTCTGGTGACGTCATCGATACCTCAGTTAAGTATAAGTGGAGCTTCTCCTCGTCCTTAGTTTGGTTCTTAGTTTTTGGTGTCCCCTTGGGATCGCTTTGATTTGGAACTTGCAAGTGCCAAAGCCGAGGGACTCGTGTATTCATGAGAATATCGTATTCGATAATCCTTTGAAGTTTGAAGCTAGACTAGAGAGCGAAGATGCCTGGTCTTAGCAGACTTGGAAATTTGTTTTGTCTTGGTAGTAATAGGGATTCCCGATTGGAGGACTCGTGTCCGGTTCCTCCGATTGGAACTCCAACCTATGAATTATATCTGAAACACGGCGTAGGCCCTATCGCATATATTGACATATGGATCCGATAAACCAGGAAAGATGGTGTTTTAAAATGGCCCCAATATCGTAGTTTTGACACCGAGATTTTGGACAATCTAGAGGTTAAACTTTTTAAGAAGAAAGCCCGGCCGGCGATGTTTGACTCTTTTCGCATTTGGCGCAAAGAAGCCAAACAGAGAGAAATGAAATTAGCGAAGAAAAATAAACGAGAACGAGGTATGTTAATGGTACAAGCTGCTGTTGCGTTTAGGGATAATGAGGAAGAGCAAGAGAGCGAACAAATGCTTAGGATTAGGAAGTTAGCCGTAGATAAGTGCTACCCAGTTTTGCCGCGTAAAGAACAGGAAGCAAAAAAAGATCTTGAGAAAGATCCTTTAATGTCGCATCTCTTGAGTTCGCCACCCCCTTATGCACAAAATGCTACGGCACCACCGCCACCAGTTGTGGCCGTACAACCTCCGATTGTTGTGCCACCTGCGATTCCTCCACAGCCAGCGCCTCTTCCGTTGGCTACTGTTCCTTTGGCGCAGCCTCCTCAGGGGCCGCCAACTTTGCCTCCTCCTTTGTCTGCTACTTCTACGTCTGTTCTTAATACTCCTTCTGGTCCGACTCTGGATTCTTCTACTGTTGTTCCGTCTTCCTTTATTCTTTCATCTTCTCCTTCTACTAGACAGCGAATGACTGCTGCTCTTTCTGGTTTCTTTTCTCCTTTGTTGGGACAATTGGTATGTCCCCTGCTACTGAGCGTAGACAGTCACGTAGTCAGTTGCCGAATATGGATGAACGTACGATTTTGGACCACATGACGCATAAATGGATTATGTACGATACACAGTATGATCTTGAGGGTGTTATGCATGTTTTTCTTCAATGGAAAGCACCGAAGCAACGGTATGTTTTCGATAGGATGTGTGATTTTCTTGTTGAAAAAGGGGACGAGGAAGTAGGGAAAGCTCCTGATAAGCTGTACAACATACGTCCTGAATTTGCAAAGGGAACTATTGTAAGTCCATCTGATGTTGGAAAAGCGGTCGCGATGTTGTTATCATTTAGGAGTGAATCTCCTTCTCAACAATTGTTCGGGCCTAATTCTTCAGTTGGGAGAAAGGCACGACAATCTCCAATGAGAGAGGTTCCTCCGGTGTGGAAAGAAGAAGTGCCTGCTGGTGCAGGTAATGTCCCGCCACTTGTACCGGCTCATTTTCAGCGTGTCTGGGTGCATGTTCCTTGGAAACGCGCTGAAGTTTTAGCTAATAAGCAGTCTTTGCCTGACCCACGCAAAAATCCAGCTGGGTACTATAAAGAGTTGACTCAGACTGTAGGTTTGTGTATTGTGAATTTGGCGGACATCAACATGTTGTTTGGCAATGTTGTTCCACAACCTATTTGGAGTAAGATTCGTCATGCGGATCATGCAGTTGAATTGGGTGATACATGGGTTAATCTTAGAGATGCCGACAATAGACAAGTTGGAGGAGCTAAACCTGAGGATCTGATTACTAAACTTCCTGATAAAATTATTACGTATATGAAGACTTTAATGCCCGAATTGCGTGTCAATTGGGACAAGTTGTCTGCATGTAAGCAGAAGAGAGACGAAACAGTGTCTGATTTCTTCACGCGGTTTGAAGAAACTTTTGTAGATCATAGTGGTCAGGATATGGCTACCGAGGGTGGTCAGAGATTGTTTGTTGACAAATTTGTACACAATTTGCTTCCTGAATTGTGCAATAAGTTGAAGGATTCTGAGAGTGCTTGGGCCGTTTCCACGTCAGCACAGATTTTGGCTACTGCCCAGTACTACGAAAATAGGCGCAAAGATGATTTAGAGAAAGTGGATAGGAAGACTAAGGAATTGAAAACTAAAGTTCTTCTACAACAAGCTTATCCACCCTGTACTAATAGTCAGCGCGATTATCAGCAACCTCAGCAATATTCGGGAAACTCGCAAAGAAACGAGTCTTCCCAACAATGTTTACCGTATGGTCCTAATCAGTGTGCCTATTGCAAAGAAGAGGGTCATTACAAGAATAGTTGTCCGGTCTTGTTACAGCGTACGAATGGTGCTTCTGGTGTACGAGGCCGTGGTGTTCAACAAACGCCTAGAGGTAGGGGACGCGGTGCGTTCCTGCAAAACACAGGTTCTTTGCCCCCACAGAACTCAATGAATAGTTTTGACCAGCAGAATAACGCATCTGGTAGGACAGCTCAGTGCTATACTGACGACTACTATGCAGAAGATGAGAATATGAATGGTAATGATTGTTAGGACAGCCATCGTCAAAGAGAGGGAGTTGTTTCAGTTCCAGTAGATCAGAGTGGACCTTATGTTGAGGTGATTACATCAGGTGTGTCAGAGCCTTTTCTGTTGGATACTGGTGCTACAAAGAGTTCTATTATGCACTCGAAACTCCCTGGCGCACCTTTGTCTGGCGAAATGAATGTTTCAGTAGGTTTTTCTGGCGCCCCGGTTAGGAACCCGATTTCTAGTCCTATGTCCCTTTCTGTTGGACCTTGTGAATTCGAAGCACCCCTCATTCTTACAACAGGTTGTGGTGAGAACTTGTTGGGATTGGATCTGTTGAAAAGATTGTATGCGACTCTGTACTGTTCTCCTTCAGGAGTACAACTTACACTGGGCAAGAAAGTGGTTTCTCCAATGTATTTGTCGAAGGATAAACTTCCAACAGAATTGTCTTCCCTTACGGATATTCTTTGGGCTACTGGTCCTAACGAGGTGGGTCTTTTGGAAATACCGCCATATGTTGTAACATTGAAAGCCAATGTTAGAATGCCACGCATTCCCCAATATAAGATCTCTAGTGAAGGTGAAAAAGCGTTGTTAGCGATCATTTATGATCTGATTGAAAAAGATGTCATTGAAGAGACAAGAGGCAATGTTTGTAATAGTCCTGTTCTGCCTGTTTTGAAACGTACTGACCCTTCCCAGCCACCTGTTTACAGGTTTGTGATTGATCTTAGAGAGGTCAATAAAATAGTTGTCCCACAGTTTCCAGTTGTCCCTGATATCACTGCCCTATTGACTATGATTCCAGCCTCCGCCACTTTGTTCTCGGTTATTGACTTGAAGAATGCTTTCTTCAGCATCCCGATTGCCGAGGAGAGCAGGGATATTTTTGGTTTCAGTTTAGGAGGCCGAAGCTTCCGCTTCAAACGCGCTCCTCAAGGCTACTGTGAAAGTCCATCAATATACATTCAGGCTTTAAAAGCACAGCTTGATACGATTGTTTTACCTGATGGCGCTACCCTTATTCAGTACGTCGACGATTTGCTAATCGCTGCAGATACTGAGGAGATTTGTAAAGAAGCCACGTCGTTGTTGTTGCGTCATTTGTGTGATCTGCATCACAAAGTGTCTCTTTCAAAACTGCAATATTGTCGACAAGAAGTGACCTACTTAGGTCATCTCTTATCGAAGGAGGGAAGGAAACTGACCCCAGAAGGAATTCAGGCAATTGCAAAATTAAGTGTGCCAAGGACACAGAGAGAAGTGCGTGCTTTCTTGGGCATTACATCATATTGCAGACAAAGGATACCGAATTTTTCCCTAGTGGCCAAACCGTTGGTGGCATTAACTTGTAAAGCTACACCGAATCCCATCCCGTGGTCTGAAGAGTGTCAGAAAAGTTTTTCCGAATTGCGTGATGCATTGTGTTCGGCTCCTGTGTTGGGTACCCCCGACTACAGTAAGCCCTTTACATTGTATGTCCAAGAAAAGGAAGGTTGTGCATTGTCAGTGCTGACACAGTCTTTCGGAGACAAGCAGCGTCCATGCGCGTATTTTTCGTCGACTTTGGATCCGGTAGCTAAGGCGTTGCCGAGTTGCTTGAGAGCCACTGCGGCAGCAGCTGTTTCTATCCGACAGTCTGCTGGGTTAGTGATGAATAACATGTTAATTGTGATGGTTCCACATGCGGTGGACACTTTGTTAAATAGAACAAAGACACAGCACTTAACTAGTGCTCGATTGTCAGGTTATGAGCTGACACTGTTAGCAAGTCATGTGCACATAAAGAGGTGCAATACGTTGAATCCAGCCACGTTATTACCAATTTTAGTGGAGACAGGCGATGTTGAAAAGCATGATTGTTGTCTCCAGAATGTGATGGTACTTTGTGGGTTGATGGTTCGTGTTTCAAGTTGCCGAATGGTGATACGACTGCGGCATATGCTGTGACGACTTTATATACGATTGTTGAAGCTGCACGTATCCCACACAATTCAGCGCAATCAGCAGAGTTGATTGCACTTACAAGAGCGTGTGTGTTGGCGAAAGGAAAACGAGTGGATTTGTACAAGGACAGCCAGTATGCATTTGGTGTGGCGCACAGTTTTGGACGATTGTGGAAAGAACGTGGGTTCCTGACTTCGCATGGAGCTAAGATCCAGCATGGACAGTTGGTGAATGAGCTTCTTGAGTCACTGACCTTGCCGTTGAAAGTTGCGATTGTGAAATGCAGTGCACACAAAAAGATTACCGATGATGTTGGTCGCGGAAATGCGTTTGCGGATGAAGTTGCGAAAGAAACAGCAAGGAATGTGATGAGTCGAATGTATGTTGCAGGCCCTGCAAGATGGGTTGGTGACGTTGGTATGTGTGAAGATACGATTGAGAGCGTGAAATCCATTCAAGCTGAAGCTACAGAGAAAGAATTGAGTGTGTGGAGAGAAAGGACGGGTAAATTAGATGCAAATGGTTGTTGGGTTGAATTGTCAGAACATCAGCGATGGTTGTTACCCGATGCATATGTGCTTGCAGTGGTGACAATGGCCCATGGAATGGCTCATATCAGTGTGAAAGGGATTTGTAAGTTGTTAGCTCCAGTATGGCAAAATGCTGGAATTCCTAAGTGTGCAGAGAATGTGGTCAAGAATTGCATGGTGTGTCTGAAACCCAACTCCAGCTGGTCATTTTGCGCCTCCAACGTATCCGTTCGAGGTTTTGCAGCTAGATTTCATCCACATGGAAAGGTGCAACAATTTGAAATACGTACTCGTTGTTGATTGTGCCTTTTCAAGATGGGTAGAAGCATATCCCTTAAAGGACAATACTGCCTTATCCACAGCTAAAGCCCTTGTCAAAGAATTCTTCCCTAGATTTGTGCATGTCTTTCCGACGCAGCACTGCCGGGCTGGAGAAATTTCTATCCACCATGTGGCCACAGACATCGATGCAGCACCTTCCTGTGGCCGCAGAAACCGCCACAGCCCGAGTTCAGCACACCATGTCTCCGAAGTCCAAGACCACTGCACTGACTCCGACGCAGGCCCTGCTGTGCAGCTGAAAGAATCGACGCATCGTTGGACCACAGTTGAGGGGGCATGGCTACGAGGCGAATGAGGGGAGATGTGTGAGCGCTGAGCTCCTCGCCAACCCCAGTGATTATACTGAATTGGGCCATCGGAATCGGCTCCCAAGCGCCTGCAGAAGGGGGCTGGATGCACCTGGAGCAAACTTGGGGGGTCCGCAGTGCATTGTTTCCCGGGAATCCCTGATGCAGTTCGGCCACTGGACGGTCAGCTAAAATGGCACCATGTTCCAATTGCTAACTGGGCAGCGGTGTGGAGAGGTGACCTCCGAATGTCCTGGCTGGCGCTACGGAGCCGTAGCAGCTGTCTGCTGAGCCCCGGACCCCTGCTGCAGCTGAGCATAGATCTGGTAGGGCACTGATACCCAGGAGCGGCATTCACTGTGGAAGTGCGGATCTGCCCTGGATGCTGCAGGACATTCAAAATCGTGGCTGTGGCGATATTGCAGCCCGAGCGGAAACACCACACTGCAGCCTGCGGGCTGTGAGACAGAGCCCCTGCTTGCATCAGAGCCCGCCAGTGAGCAATTGAACAGGTGAGGGCATAGCGGCACGGACGGGAGAGGTAGGGAGCTCCTGGCATGCCCTGATGCCACTGCGAGAATTGCCGCCCCTGAGCATTGAGATTCTGAGGGTGACGGCAGTCGGGAGCTGGCAGTGGGACGGCTGCAAAGTGGTGATGGCATGGAAACGGGTGGGCCGCTCGCTCCACTGAAGTGCCTGAGGTGTGGACGGCCCTGTGCGGCTGGGGCTTCCGGATAGTGAGACCGGCGAGTTTATAGGGAGAGATTAGCAGGAGCGCTGAGATGCACACGAGTGCCTGCAGTCTCCAAAAGGCATAGGCAGCCTAAATGATCCTGACTTCAAGACTGGTGTGCGTTAGAGAGGGGGCTGGCCACGGCCTTGTGAGATGCTGGCCCTGGGCCACGGAAGTGAGAGGAGGCTGGAGGAGCAGTGCATCCTGAAGCGCAGGGGAGCCGGAGAGTGGTGTAGCCGGGTGGAGGGCAATCACACGCCGCTGGAGGGAGGACTGATCTGTAGAACCGGTATGAGTGCTGGCGCGGAGGAGGGGGAAGGACGAGGCAGCTCAGTAACAAAGTGACTGGCAGCACAGATGCTACTGGGGCGGTGAGACCTTTGAAGTGGTGGCCGAGACAGGCCGGGACCTTGCAGGAGGGGGGCCTGACGGACGGATTGAGGTGACTCCCCCCCTGGGGCACAGACTTAGGCACAGCCTGTATTAGTGGGGGAATCCAGGAGACACAGTACAGTGCCCCAGAGCAGAGCAAGAGCCCCTGAACGATTGCGCTAACGCAACAGCGGCCACGTGGAGGGGAACAAAAGCAGGGACCGAGGGGATGCCCAAGAGGTCTAAGGTGTGGACAGGCCATCGGAGCTCAGCATGGGAGTGGTGGAATACTGGAGAATACCCGTTCTAGCAGACAGATCCTACAGGCTGAGTCATGATGGGGAAGCCCAGAGGGAAGCAAGCAGGGGCGCCGCCCGAGCAGGAAGATGGTGCTGGTGCACCGGACGTGCAGGAGGGTCCACCGCAAGGACCGGAGGGTATGCACCAGCGGTAGGTGGATCAAATCCTCAAAGCCATCACGGACTCAAGAGAGGCCCTGCAATTGGATATTGCACATGTGACGCAGGGCCTTGGGCTGCTTAGAGCCGACCACGCCAAATTAACTGACAGGGTGAAGCAGACATAGACCGCCTTGGAAGGTCAGGAGCCAGCTCAAAAGGCGATGGCAGCTCAGATGACAGACTTCCAAAGCCTATTGCAAACCTTGGAGCGGAGGACAGAGGAGGCCGAAGGAAGGAATCGAAGAAATAACGTCCGGGTGGTGGGATTGCTGGAAGGAGTGGAAGGGTCCAATATGGCGGATTATCTGGAGGACTGGCTGAGGGGAACCGTTGCCCAAGAGGGTCTGACACCCTTCTTCACCCTGGAGAGAGCCCATAGGGTGCCGGCTCGACCACCGATCCCTGGAAGACCGCCTCGACCGGTGGGGGCCAGGTTGCTTCATTACAAGGACAGGGACCTCTTGCTGTCAAGGGCCAGGTCGGCAGGACCGTATACAGTGGGCAACTGTAAGGTGACACTATTCCCGGATTATACGCTAGAGGTGCAGTGCCCATGGGCATCGTTTATTGCAGTCAAAAGAGCACTATGGGACGAGGGCCTACAATACTCCTTGATGTTCCTGGCGCGCTTAAAGATAACAGTGGACGCAACAATTGGTGGACCCTTGGGGCGGTTTGTTGTGGTATTGGGGCGCCTCAATGGGATGGAGGTGACGCTGTGTAGTGTATACGCACCCAATGTGGACCAGATCCCTTTCTTTGACCGTCTATCAGGGAGCTTAGCGCCATACCTGACTAGCTCGATAATAATGGCAGGGGACATTAACTCAATTACAGATGTGGAGAAAGATAGGTCCCATCCTCCCCTCTCCGACGCGCCGGTACACAGACTCTCTAAGGCAAGGAATGCATGGCAGGAAAATTGGGGGCTGTTTGATACGTGGCGTGCACATCATATGGAGGAGAGGGACTACTCTTATTACTCTGGCCTTCACGACCTGAATGTGCAGCTTGACGCAATATTATGCACCCCTGAAGTCCACTACAAGGTGGTAGGTAGCGAATACTTGGCCCGGAACGTCTTGGATCATAACCCGCTATTGATGCGGGTGCAATGGACCCGGGAGAGAGCTGTGATCCCGACCTGGCGGCTCCGACCGGAGGTGCTGGAGGACCCGGTCTTCTGCGACGACCTAGGGGCAGGGGTTACCTAGTAATTTGCTGAGAACTGGGGGACAGCGTCGTCGATGGCAGTCGAATGGGATGCTTTCAAGGTGGTAGTTCGGGGCGTCTGTATTAGCAAAATGTCCGGGGTCCAGAAAACCCTATTGACCGATTTAGAGGCGGCAAAGTGCAGGCTACAAGGAGCTGAGAGAGCACCCCCTGGGGATCCAGCAGTAAAGAATGAGGTCTTGGAAGATAGAGAGGCAGTGGCGGTACAGTTGGAGAGACTGCGCTCTTTTGATTATAGGTCCTACAGAGCAAGGAGGCCCGCTGAAGGGGACAAATCGAGTGCCTTGTTCGCTTGGTTAGCTAATCCGAACCCCGGGGGAACACCAATAGTGGGACTGATGGCCCAGACGGAAGCAACGGTGTACACAAAGCAAGGGATAAATAGTTTATTTCTGGAGTATTATACCGTTCTCTACTGCAGCAAACTGAATCAGGGTGCCGATGACATAAGAGAGTACCTCATCGATTTGCAGCTTCCGTGCTTGGGGAAAGAGCAGGAGGAGTTGCTTGGCCGAGAGATCACAGTTGGGGAAATCAGGAGTGCGATTAGGCATATGGCACGCAATAAAACACCTGGGGTGGATGGTCTACCAATAGAATTCTTCTCCAAGTATATGGATGGTTTAGCGCCGCGTTTACAAGCGATGTATCAGGCGGCACGTAAGGTGGGGCAGTTACCAGTGACCACTCGGGAGGCTATTTTTGTCCCCGTCCTGAAACTGGAGAGGAAACTATCCGACATGACGGCATATCGCCCGCTTTCAATGCTGACGACGGATTACAAAATCTTGAGTAGGATCCTTGCATACGACTCCTCCCATACATGTTGCAGCTGGTCCACTGGGACCAGGCGGGTTTTATCCTGAAACGGAACACCTCTAGTAATATACGGCGACTGCTTCGTATTCTGGGGGAGGATCATGGACTGCCCTTTACTGTAATGGTTCTCTCAGTCGACATTGAAAAGGCATTTGATAGCCTGGAATGGCCGTTTCT
Source organism: Lissotriton vulgaris (assembly GCF_964263255.1). Classification (NCBI taxonomy): domain Eukaryota; kingdom Metazoa; phylum Chordata; class Amphibia; order Caudata; family Salamandridae; genus Lissotriton; species Lissotriton vulgaris. The sequence continues at coordinate 2,932 of NW_028248400.1, read as the reverse complement.
TTTTCAAGTCATGCGACAGATGGGCCTGGGAGAGGCATTTGTGGGGTGGACTCAGATACTATACCGGTCAGCAACAGCTCGAGTACGGACGGAGTCGGTAGTATCATCGCCCTGTTTGGTGGAGCGCGGGACGCGACAAGGTTGTTCACTATCTCCACTGCTGTTCGCGCTTGCAATTGTGCCACTGGCCGCGCGAGCTAAGTCAGGGAAGCATCATACAGGCCTGGAGTTGTGCGGAGACATGCAGTACATTTTGCTTTACGCTGATGACCTGCTCATGTTCCTGGCAGTCCCAGGAGCGACGAGGGGATGAAGCGATGTATCTCCTGTGGAGGTTTGGTGAGGTTTCAGGCTAAAGGTGAAGTGGGCGAAGACTTGCCTGTTTCCGGTGAACCGGGGGATGGAGGAACCTGGGCAACTGGATGGCATACAATGGGAACCTCGCTGTTTGCCTTATTTAGGGATCAATGTCTACCACGGACAGGAGGACCTTTTGAAAGGTAATGTGGGTAGAGCGGTGCGAGGGATCAAAGGGAGCATGGCTTTCTGGGGGCCGCTGCCGCTGTCGGTGGCAGGCCGAGTGGCACTTTTGAAGATGGTGGCGTTGCCCAGATTGCTATATTATTTCAGGACACTCCCAATCTGGATTCCGGGCTCGGTGTTTAGGACACTTCGCTCAATGACAGGGGAGTTTTTATGAGGAGTGGTTGGAGGTGAATAGCACTGGCTACGATGATGCTACCTCGGGCAGAGGGTGGATGGGCGGTCCCAGACTTTGAATTGTATTACTTGGCAGCACAATTGCAGTGGCTCACCCAGGCAGTAGCTAGTGAGTTCAGGCGATCGGATGACCCGATGGATCGATGGTTCCCTCAACATGCCTTATCTTTAGTTGTCCTTTGCCAGAGGTTGTGAATTGGCACGTTGACCCACGAAGAGCGAGCCCTGAGACTATGTTGGAAGTGAAGTCAGCGAAGGGGAGGCCCACTCATCCATATGCCCCGGAGAATCAGCTGGGCATGTGTACGGCTCTACCGCACGGGGGGATTGGACCGCACTGACTGTGTGGGAGGAGCGAGTGCTTGAAATGATTGGGGACCTGTATGAAGAGGGAGTTCTTATACAGTATCAAGAATTGCAAGAAAGATGCGATCTTCCCAGGCTCAACTTTTTGCTGCATGCCGCCCTGGTGTCAGCAATTCAATGACATTGGGGAGGAGGGTTATCTGAGCCACAGATGTCATTGACAAGTAAATATGTCATGATGACAGCAGGAACAGTCAAAGCTATAACGTGCTTATATAGGCGAATGGTGGAAGAGGGGCTGCAACCACTGAGCCAGTTGAAGGGGAAATGGGAAGGGGACTGGGCAAAGACATTCCGGAAACAACATGGGCAAAGTTAGTGGAAAGAGCGTCGAAAAGCACACGTAATGCCAGATTTCAGCGTATTCATAGTTATGTATTACATAGGGCGTACTTAACCCCGGTGAAGATAAATAAATACTTTAATGTAGATACGGCCCGATGGCACTCGGATGAAGTGGATTTCCTCCATATGATGTGGAGTTGCCCGCAGTTGGGAACGTACTAGGAGGAGGTGGTTGAAGTACTGTGCGGAGAGACGGACAGGCAAATGGAACATGACATGGGAGCAGGTTTATTGCACTGGTTTCCTCACAAAGCGCAGACTAAAATCACGAGTAAGTTCTTAGATCTGGGGTTATTGATAGCCAAGAGGGAATTAACAAAGCAATGGAACGCCAGGCGAGGACCCAGTATTGAGCATTGGAGGGCAGAGTTCACTGTCTGGGCGGCTAGCAAGAGTGTGGTCCGGTTCCAGCAAGCTAGGAGAGCTAGCAATGAGAAAGCACTGGACTCAGCTAAAGCATGGGAAGGACTGGTTGGGCTGTTGATAATACTGGAACCAGAGTCGGATAGTGAGTCACTGGATATGCCGCTGGATACCTCCTGAACCGGCAGTATATAAGGGTGCTGCTATAGTACTAGGGAGCACTGGAGCAGAAAGCTGAGAAACCTGAGCCAGGTAGACACATTAGGAATGTGATAGTCACAACCAGAAAACGCAATGAAACTTGATAGTTCTTTGATCGCGATAGCTGGAACACACCGGTGGATGGGGTTAGGGCGGGGATAGGGAGGGAGGAGGCAAATAATCCAGGGAATGCCGATCTTGGATGAAAAAGAGATATGGGACGATATGGAACACATGTAAACTGAGGCTGTAATCAGATAGATAATAAGACTAAAGAATGACAGCATGGTAATTCTGATATGTAAATAAGTCTAGTAAGAAAGAAGGTTCCATGTAAGAGTAACAAGAGTGATGTCCCTGCTGGTAATTTGATATGATGATGGGTGTTGTGTTTGTACAGAAAATCAATCAAAGATATATATATTTTTAAATCGGTGTACCACAGTTGAAGACATCGACGCAGTGCTCGTTTTGCCACTGCTGCATTGACCTTCATTGCACCCACATATTCACGACGTGCACCTGTGTGTCACGTTCTCTGATGCATTACATGCAGACCAGAACAGTTTTGGAGTTTGACACATTGCTTCCCCATACAGTCCAGATTCAATACAACACTTCTCCTGCGTGCATGAGAACTGACGCATCACCTCCCCAATGACTCAAGAACTGACATATCGCTTTGTTTTCCAATGCTTCTCTCTTCTGCGGCTGTTTTCCTTGTGAATTGTGATGCATCTAGAGGTACTTTGTGTAAAATAGCTACATCCATCGAGTTCTAAGGATAGAATTTCAAAAACCTTCTAAAAGAGATCTTTTGAGTTGTGTATGTTGGATTTTTGGTGTTTTTTAGTCTTGTTTGGTTTAGATAAGGATATTTTGTTTTTTTTAAACTAATATGGTGTTGATTTGTAAAGTTTACACTGTGATACTCTCT